>NC_053023.1:2716326-2904611 GCF_003073215.2 Triticum urartu
AGCTAGGTAGTTAGTGCATGGGCGGCTAGGCCGTGTGTGTCTCTGTGTATAAAAGTGGCCGCGGTACTGCTTTGTGTAGGAGCCAGAGAGAGATGATGTAGCTTCCGCGGATTGTATGTGCACTCACCGTGCGGTGGTGTCGAGTTCATGCTCGGCGGAAAAAGATCGCTGTTGTTGCGGCGGGCGTTTGTGCGCCGGCAAACTACCGTGTCCCTATGTTTCTTCCCTTCCTCCTTCTTCCTTCTGTCATTCGAGCGCAGCGAGCGTGAAGGAGAGAGCTAGGGTTCAGGGTTTCGGTTCCAACAATAAGGTCTTTACCTTCGCCGCAAGGGACCTGAACCTACAAATCCTTCTCGTTGTGACACTTGCACCTAGTGTGATCCAGCTTACCCCTCTCTCATACTGTCAGGATTCCCCAGTGATGGCGGTGGTGTTTCCGGCCCAAAAGGCGGTCTCTGGTGGCAAGGCATCGGTGGCCATGATCCCACCAGTAGGTATGGGCGGCAATAATGACCTTCTACATCCTAATGAGGCAGGCATCCACTCGGCAAAGTGGATGTTTCTGATAGAATGTGCTGGCTCTTGGGCTCTCTTATCTGATAAAAATGTCTCCATGAATTTTCTAAAATAGTCTGAGCTCCCAAACATTATTCGGCCCATGCCCCTTTTCGGTTGCAATATGTATGTCGAAATAAAGTATGTTTTCCTCCATGTCGACCTCATGCAAATGAAAACAAAGAGATTGCCAGCCACACAAGCCTTGATCGTGTCACCTGTAGGTACGTAAGTGAATTTCCTTTCTTGCAAGGATCATATACCAAGCCATGCACAAAGCATCAGTGTGGGGCTGGCTGGTAAGGGCATCTTCAACGGTAACCCATCAATTTCCTCCGTCACTCGTCTACGGATAAGGGACCAGTCTGCGGACATGGATGCGGGAGACCTCCGTCCAACGCTATCCTCATATATTTCAAATAGTTTATGAATCATCCGGATAAAATTCATGCAAACCGGATAGATTTCATTCAAGTTCTAATGTAATTTACATAAACGAACGATATCTTGACCATTTTATTGGAAACAATTAAAAATTTATTAAACCCTATATCGGACGACCACATCGTAAGCATGGCCATCCTCCCCTGCCACACCGCCGTCAGCATCTGTGCTGTCGTTGCCGTTCCTCCAGCGGCGCAAGGGTGCCGGAGGGCCATAGCAGACCTG
This sequence comes from Triticum urartu, assembly GCF_003073215.2. NCBI lineage: Eukaryota > Viridiplantae > Streptophyta > Magnoliopsida > Poales > Poaceae > Triticum > Triticum urartu. The sequence goes on from NC_053023.1 coordinate 2,717,551, forward strand.
TCCGGCGGCTGCCTGATGCCCGCGAAGGAGCCCCTCCGCCTCCCGTTGCATGGTGCGTAGGGCCTCCTGGCAACCGTCGAAGGTGGTGGCGGCGCCCTGGCGGCGGCCTTGCCCCTGCCGATGTTGGCGAAGCAATCGCCAAGTGACCACTCCTCGCCGATCTTGGCCAGCTTGCCGTCAAGGCGGTGGTTGGCGGCCGTCTCCACGATGGTGACGGAGTGGTCGAGCGCCCATGCTGCGGGGAGGTCCGGGTCGTTGTGGACCCATTCTGGCACCACACCCATCTTGGTGAACGTGAAGCGACAACCAACATGGTGCTGATCATACCTCTCCTTCTACCGCGCTGCACGTTCAGCCTCAGATATCACGTTACGGGAACCGGAGGCACCGCCGTAACCGCCGCCTCCGAGATAGTGGAGGATGAGGCCGGGTGGTAGCTCCTCCTTTATCGGGCAGTGGTGACGTCACGGTGGCGAGGAGGGCCCATCGATCCGCCCGTAGTGACTGTGCGGCAGAGGCGACGCCGGCTTGTCGTTCACACGGGGGAGGCACTGGGGGACGTCGGCTCCTGCTTCAAGCAGTCACCAATGTGGAGGGCGCGTTTCCACGACAGGGATGCAGACTCGTCGTTCGCCTGCCGGAGTGGGGATGCCGGCTCCCGCTTAACACAGACTCGCGGCTGGGACGGTGGCCCCTCCTTCACGTGCGCCGGCAATGGTAGCGTCGTGCCTATATGACGGAGCGCACGCTCTGTCAGAATCTCCACCTGACGGACGAAGACGGACGAATTCTTCGTCCTCCAGAGACACATCCGAGAGGAGATGGGCCCGCTGCTGCGGCTGGTCCTCCTCGTTGCCGGAGGAGATGACTATCTCCTCCTTGATGACGGAGCCCTCCAGCATGGATGCGGATGGTCCCGGTGAGTGAGGGTGGCGGCGCCACGATCCACCTGACGACGAACTCCCACCGATGCCGCCTACCGGTGCGGAGAACCAGGACTTCGGCATCGCTCAAAAAACTCCCGAGCAACTGGTTTGAAAATTAATTATGCTAAGTCTCAATTAATGCCAATCAATGTAAATGTTCAAAAAACTCTGGATCTGGCCAATGCTCTTGGATGTCAAGTTGGTCAGATGTCGTTTACCTATCTAGGTTTGCCCCTTGGTACAACAAGACCCACTGTTAGAGAGTTAATGCCTTTAGTCGACAGAATTGAGAGAAGGTTGACAGGAACAGCTATCTGGTTATCCTACGGGGAGTGAGTACAGCTGATTAACTCCGCGCTTTCGTCACTACTATCTTTTGCAATGTGTGTCCTAAAACTCCCACTCAAGTTAATTGATATCTTTGATAGAGCTAGAAGACAGTGTTTATGGAGGAAAGAAGTGGACAGGTGATACGTCTCCGTTGTATCTACTTTTCCAAACACTTTTGCCCTTGTTTTGGACTCTAACTTGTATGATTTGAATGGAACTAACCCGGACTGACGCTGTTTTTAGTAGAATTACCATGGTGTTGTTTTACGTGCAGAAAACAAATATTCTCGGAATGACCTAAAACTCCACGGAACATCTTAGAAAAAACAATAAAAAATTCTCGCCAAAGATGAAGACCGGGGGGGGGGGCCACACCCTTCTCACGAGGGTGGGGGGCGCCCCCCCCCTAGGGCGCGTCCCCTACCTCGTGGGCCCCCTGTTGCGTCTCCGACTCCAACTTGTTGGAAATATGCCCTAGAGGCAATAATAAATTAGTTATTATTATATTTCCTTGTTCATGATAATCGTTTATTATCCATGCTAGAATTGTATTGATAGGAAACTCAGATACATGTGTGGATACATACACAACACCATGTCCCTAGTAAGCCTCTAGTTGACTAGCTCGTTGATCAATAGATGGTTACGGTTTCCTGACCATGGACATTGGATGTCGTTGATAACGGGATCACATCATTAGGAGAATGATGTGATGGACAAGACCCAATCCTAAGCCTAGCACAAGATCATGTAGTTCGTATGCTAAAGCTTTTCTAATGTCAAGTATCATTTCCTTAGACCATGAGATTGTGCGACTCCCGGATACCGTAGGAATGCTTTGGGTGTACCAAACGTCACAACGTAACTGGGTGACTATAAAGGTACACTACAGGTATCTCCGAAAGTGTCTGTTGGGTTGGCACGAATCGAGACTGGGATTTGTCACTCCATGTAAACGGAGAGGTATCTCTGGGCCCACTCGGTAGGACATCATCATAATGTGCACAATGTGATCAAGGAGTTGATCACGGGATGATGTGTTACGGAACGAGTAAAAGAGACTTGCCGGTAACGAGATTGAACAAGGTATCGGGATACCGACGATCGAATCTCGGGCAAGTATCGTACCGCTAGACAAAGGGAATTGTATACGGGATTGATTAAGTCCTTGACATCGTGGTTCATCCGATGAGATCATCATGGAACATGTGGGAGCCAACATGGGTATCCAGATCCCGCTGTTGGTTATTGACCGGAGAACGTCTCGGTCATGTCTGCATGTCTCCCGAACCCGTAGGGTCTACACACTTAAGGTTCGATGACGCTAGGGTTATAAAGGAAGCTTGTATGTGGTTACCGAATGTTGTTCGGAGTCCCGGATGAGATCCCGGACGTCACGAGGAGTTCCGGAATGGTCCGGGGGTAAAGATTTATATATGGGAAGTCCTGTTTTGGTCACCGGAAGAGTTTCGGGGTTTATCGGTAATGTACCGGGAACACCGGGAGGGTCCCGGGGGTCCACCAAGTGGGGCCACCTGCCCCGGAGGTTTGCATCGGCCAAGGGTGGTGAGGGACCAGCCCCTAAGTGGGCTGGTGCGCCTCCCACAAGGCCCAAGGGGCAGCTAGGAGGAAAAAAGGGGAAACCCTAGGCTTAGATGGGCCTAAGGCCCACCCTAGGGGGCGCCTCCCTCTCTTCCCCTCTTGGCCGCCCCCCTTGCTCCCCATCTAGGGCTGCCGCCCCCCCTAGGGGTGGGAAACCTAGAGGGGGCGCAGCCCCTCCCCTTCCCTTATATATATGAGGCCTAGGGCTGCCCATAACACATGCGATTCGATCTCTCGTTGGTGCAGCCCTGCATCCCTCTCCTCCTCCTCTTCTGCGGTGCTTGGCGAAGCCCTGCAGGATTGCCACGCTCCTCCATCACCACCACGCTGTTGTGCTGCTGCTGGATGGAGTCTTCCTCAACCTCACCCTCTCTCCTTGCTGGATCAAGGCATGGGAGACGTCACCGGGCTGTACGTGTGTTGAACGCGGAGGTGCTGTCCGTTCAGCACTAGGATCATCGGTGATTTGGATCACGACGAGTACGACTCCATCAACACCGTTCTCTTGAACGCTTCCGCTTAGCGATCTATAAGGGTATGTAGATGCACTCTCCTTCCCCTCGTTGCTAGTCTCTCCATAGATAGATCTTGGTGACACGTAGGAAAATTTTGAATTTATGCTACGTTCCCCAACACAACTCCACCTCCATATATTGAGTTTCGATGAGAAAAAAATCAGAGAGAAGAAATCATCGCGTTTTACGATACGGAGCCGCCGCCAAGCCCTAAAACCTCTTGGGACGGCTGATCTGTAGTCCGTTCGGGGCTCCGGAGAGGGGGATTCGTCGCCGTCGTCATCATCAACCATCCTCCATCACCAATTGTTGGGGAACGTAGTAATTTCAAAAAAATTCCTACGCACACGCAAGATCATGGTGATGCATAGCAACGAGGGGAGAGTATGATCTACGTACCCTTGTAGATCGCAACGGAAGCGTTGACACAACGTAGAGGAAGTAGTCGTACGTCTTCTTCCCGATCCGACCGATCCAAGCACCGTTACTCCGGCACCTCCGAGTTCTTAGCACACGTACAACTCGATGACGATCCCCGGGCTCCGATCCAACAAAGCGTCGGGGAAGAGTTCCGTCAGCACGACGGCGTGGTGACGATCTTGATGTTCTACCGACGCAGGGCTTCGCCTAAGCACTACAACGATATGATCGAGGTGGAATATGGTGGCAGGGGGCACCGCACACGGCTAAGGAACGATCTCAATGATCAACTTGTGTGTCTAGAGGTGCCCCCTGCCTCCGTATATAAAGGAGCCAAGGGGGAGGGGTGCGGCCAGCCCTATGGAGGCGCAGGAGTTGTCCTACTCCTACCGGGAGTAGGACTCCCCCCCCCCAATCCTATTCCAAACAGGACTCCCAAGGGGGAAAGAGAGAGAGAGGTGGCTGGCCACCTCTCCTAGTCCTAATAGGACTAGGGGAGGGGGGGAGGCGCGCAGCCCACTATGGGCAGCCCCTTTCACCTTTCCACTAAAGCCCAATAGGGCCCATATGACTCCCGGGGGGTTCCGGTAATCCGGTAAAATCCTGATTTCACCCGGAACACTTCCGATGTCCAAACATAGGCTTCCAATATATCAATCTTTATGTCTCGACCATTTCGAGACTCCTCGTCATGTCCGAACAAACTTCGGTACATCAAAATGCATAAACTCATAATAACTGTCATCGTGACGTTAAGCGTGCGGACCCTACGGTTCGAGAACAATGTAGACATGACTGAGACACATCTCTGGTCAATAACCAATAGCGGGACCTGGATGCCCATATTGGTTCCTACATATTCTACGAAGATCTTTTATCGGTCAGACCGCATAACAACATACGTTGTTCCCTTTGTCATCGGTATGTTACTTGCCCGAGATTCAATCGTCGGTATCCAATACCTAGTTCAATCTCGTTACCGGCAAGTCTCTTTACTCGTTCCGTAATACATCATCTCGCAACTAACTCATTAGTTGCAATGCTTGCAAGGCTTATGTGATGTGCATTACCGAGAGGGCCCAGAGATACCTCTCCGACAATCGGAGTGACAAATCCTAATCTCGAAATACGCCAACCCAACATCTACCTTTGGAGACACCTGTAGTACTCCTTTATAATCACCCAGTTACGTTGTGACGTTTGGTAGCACCCAAAGTGTTCCTCCGGCAAACGGGGGTTGCATAATCTCATAGTCATAGGAACATGTATAAGTCATGAAGAAAGCAATAGCAACATACTAAACGATCGGGTGCTAAGCTAATGGAATGGGCCATGTCAATCAGATCATTCAACTAATGATGTGACCTCTTTAATCAAATAACAACTCTTTGTTCATGGTTAGGAAACATAACCATCTTTGATTAACGAGCTAGTCTAGTAGAGGCATACTAGTGACACTCTGTTTGTCTATGTATTCACACATGTATTATGTTTCCGGTTAATACAATTCTAGCTTGAATAATAAACATTTATCATGATATAAGGAAATAAATAATAACTTTATTATTGCCTCTAGGGCATATTTCCTTCAGTCTCCCACTTGCACTAGAGTCAATAATCTAGATTAAACTGTAATGATTCTAACACCCATGGAGTCTTGGTGCTGATCATGTTTTGCTCGTGGAAGAGGCTTAGTCAACGGGTCTGCAACATTCAGATCCGTATGTATCTTGAAAATCTCTATGTCTCCCACCTGGACTAGATCCCGGATGGAATTGAAGCGTCTCTTGATGTGCTTGGTCCTTTTGTGAAATCTGGATTCCTTTGCCAAGGCAATTGCACCAGTATTTTCACAAAAGATTTTCATTGGACCCGATGCACTAGGTTTGACACCTAGATCGGATATGAACTCCTTCATCCAGACTCCTTCGTTCGCTGCTTCCGAAGCAGCTATGTACTCCGCTTCACATGTAGATCCCGCTACGACGCTTTGTTTAAAACTGCACCAACTGACAGCTCCACCGTTCAATGTAAACACGTATCCGGTTTGCGATTTAGAATCGTCCGGATCAGTGTCAAAGCTTGCATCAATGTAACCTTTTACGGTGAGCTCTTTGTCACCTCCATATACGAGAAACATATCCTTAGTCCTTTTCAGGTATTTCAGGATGTTCTTTGACCGTTGTCCAGTGATCCACTCCTGGATTACTTTGGTACCTCCCTGCTAAACTTATAGCAAGGCACACATCAGGTCTGGTACACAGCATTGCATACATGATAGAGCCTATGGCTGAAGCATAGGGAACATCTTTCATTTTCTCTCTATCTTCTGCAATGGTCGGGCATTGAGTCTGACTCAACTTCACACCTTGTAACACAGGCAAGAACCCTTTCTTTGCTTGATCCATTTTGAACTTCTTCAAAATCTTGTCAAGGTATGTGCTTTGTGAAAGTCCAATTAAGCGTCTTGATCTATCTCTATAGATCTTTATGCCTAATATGTAAGCAGCTTCACCGAGGTCTTTCATTGAAAAACTCTTATTCAAGTATCCCTTTATGCTATCCAGAAATTCTATATCATTTTCAATCAATAATATGTCATCCACATATAATATCAGAAATGCTACAGAGCTCCCACTCACTTTCTTGTAAATACAGGCTTCTCCGAAAGTCTGTATAAACCCAAATGCTTTGATCACACTATCAAAGCGTTTATTCCAACTCCGAGAGGCTTGCACCAGTCCATAAATGGATCGCTGGAGCTTGCACACTTTGTTAGCTCCCTTTGGATCAACAAAATCTTCTGGTTGCATCATATACAACTCTTCTTCCAGAAATCCATTCAGGAATGCAGTTTTGACATCCATCTGCCAAATTTCATAATTATAAAATGCGGCAATTGCTAACATGATTCGGACAGACTTAAGCATCGCTACGGGTGAGAAGGTCTCATCGTAGTCAACCCCTTGAACTTGTCGAAAACCTTTTGCGACAAGTCGAGCTTTATAGACAGTAACATTACCGTCAGCGTCAGTCTTTTTCTTGAAGATCCATTTATTCTCAATTGCTTGCCGATCATCGGGCAAGTCAACCAAAGTCCATACTTTGTTCTCATACATGGATCCCATCTCAGATTTCATGGCTTCAAGCCACTTTGCGGAATCTGGGCTCACCGTCGCTTCTTCATAGTTCGTAGATTCATCATGATCTAGTAGCATGACTTCTAGAACTGGATTACCGTACCACTCTGGTGCGGATCTTACTCTGGTTGATCTACGAGGTTCAGTAGTATCTTGTTCTGAAGTTTCATGATCATTATCATTAACTTCCTCACTTATTGGTGTAGGTGTCGCAGAAACAGTTTTCTGTGATGTACTACTTTCCAACAAGGGAGCAGGTACAGTTACCTCGTCAAGTTCTACTTTCCTCCCACTCACTTCTTTCGAGAGAAACTCCTTCTCAAGAAAGTTTCCGAATTTAGCAACAAAAGTCTTGCCTTCGGATCTTTGATAGAAGGTGTATCCAATAGTTTCCTTTGGATATCCTATGAAGACACATTTCTCCTATTTGGGTTCGAGCTTATCAGGTTGAAGCTTTTTCACATAAGCATCGCAGCCCCAAACTTTCAGAAACGACAACTTTGGTTTCTTGCCAAACCATAGTTCATAAGGCGTCGTCTCAACGGATTTTGATGGTGCCCTGTTTAACGTGAATGCGGCCGTCTCTAGAGCGTATCCCCAAAATGATAGCGGTAAATCAGTAAGAGACATCATAGATCCCACCATATCTAGTAAAGTACGATTACGACGTTCGGACACACCATTACGCTGTGGTGTTCCGGGTGGCGTGAGCTGCGAAACTATTCCACAATTTTTCAAATGTACACCAAACTCGTAACTCAAATATTCTCCTCCACGATCAGATCATAGAAACTTTATTTTCTTGTTACGATGATTTTCCACTTCACTCTGAAATTCTTTGAACTTTTCAGATGTTTCAGACTTATGTTTCATTAAGTAGATATAACCATATCTGCTTAAATCATCTGTGAAGGTGAGAAAATAACGATATCCGCCACGAGCCTCAATATTCATCGGACCACATACATCTGTATGTATGATTTCCAACAAATCTGTTGCTCTCTCCATAGTACCGGAGAACGGTGTTTTAGTCATCTTGCCCATGAGGCACAGTTCGCAAGTACCAAGCAATTCATAATCAAGTGGTTCCAAAAGTCCATCAGTATGGAGTTTCTTCATGCGCTTTACACCGATATGACCTAAATGGCAGTGCCACAAATAAGTTGCACCATCATTATCAACTCTGCATCTTTTGGCTTCAACATTATGAATATGTGTATCACTAATCTCGAGATTCAATAAGAATAGACCACTCTTCAAGGGTGCGTGACCATAAAAGATATTACTCATGTAAATAGAACAACCATTATTCTCTAATTTAAATGAATAACCGTCTCGCATCAAACAAGATCCAGATATAATGTTCATGCTTAACGCTGGCACCAAATAACAATTATTTAGGTCTAATACTAATCCCGAAGGTAGATGTAGAGGTAGCGTGCCGACCGCGATCACATCGACTTTGGAACCGTTTCCCACGCGCATCGTCACCTCGTCCTTAGCCAATCTTCGCTTAATCCGTAGCCCCTGTTTCGAGTTGCAAATATTAGCAACCGAACCAGTATCAAATACCCAGGTGCTACTGCGAGCATTAGTAAGGTACACATCAATAACATGTATATCATATATACCTTTGTTCACCTTGCCATCCTTCTTATCCGCCAAATACTTTGGGCAGTTCCGCTTCCAGTGACCAGTCTGCTTGCAGTAGAAGCACTCAGTTTCAGGCTTAGGTCCAGACTTGGGTTTCTTCTCTTGAGCAGAAACTTGCTTGCCGTTCTTCTTGAAGTTCCCCTTCTTCTTCCCTTTGCCCTTTTTCTTGAAACTAGTGCTTTTGTTAACCATCAACACTTGATGCTCCTTTTTGTTTTCTACCTCCGCAGCTTTCAGCATTGCAAAGAGCTCGGGAATAGTCTTGTTCATCCCTTGCATATTATAGTTCATCACGAAGCTCTTGTAGCTTGGTGGCAGTGATTGGAGAATTCTGTCAATGACGCAATCATCTAGAAGATTAACTCCCAATTGAATCAAGTGATTATTATACCCAGACATTTTGAGTATATGCTCACTGACAGAACTGTTCTCTTCCATCTTGCAGCTATAGAACTTATTGGAGACTTCATATCTCTCAATCCGGGCATTTGCTTGAAATATTAACTTCAACTCCTGAAACATCTCATATACTCCATGACGTTCAAAACGTCGTTGAAGTCCCGAATCTAAGCCGTAAAGCATGGCACACTGAACTATCGAGTAGTCATTAGCTTTGCTCTGCCAGACGTTCATAACATCTGGTGTTGCTCCAGCAACAGGCCTGGAACCCAGCGGTGCTTCCAGGACGTAATTCTTCTGTGCAGCAATGAGGATAATCCTCAAGTTACGGACCCAGTCCGTGTAATTGCTACCATCATCTTTCAACTTTGCTTTCTCAAGGAACGCATTAAAATTCAACGGAACAACAGCACGAGCCATCTATCTACAATCAACATAAACAAGCAAGATACTATCAGGTACTAAGTTCATGATAAATTTAAGTTCAATTAATCATATTACTTAAGAACTCCCACTTAGATAGACATCCCTCTAATCCTCTAAGTGATCACGTGATCCAAATCAACTAAACCATGTCCGATCATCACGTGAGATGGAGTAGTTTCATCGGTGAACATCATTATGTTGATCATATCTACTATATGATTCACGCTCGACCTTTCGGTCTCCGTGTTCCGAGGCCATATCTGTATATGCTTGGCTCGTCAAGTATAACCTGAGTATTCCGCGTGTGCAACTGTTTTGCACCCGTTGTATTTGAACGTAGAGCCTATCACACCCGATCATCACGTGGTGTCTCAGCACGAAGAACTTTCGCAACGGTGCATACTCAGGGAGAACACTTCTTGATAATTTAGTGAGAGATCATCTTACAATGCTACCGTCAATCAAAGCAAGATAAGATGCATAAAAAGATAAACATCACATGCAATCAATATAAGTGATATGATATGGCCATCATCATCTTGTGCCTGTGATCTCCATCTCCGAAGCACCGTCATGATCACCATTGTCACCGGCGCGACACCTTGATCTCCATCGTAGCATCGTTGTCGTCTCGCCAATCTTATGCTTCCACGACTATCGCTACCGTTTAGTAATAAAGTAAAGCATTACATCGCGATTGCATTGCATACAATAAAGCGACAACCATATGGCTCCTGCCAGTTGCCGATAACTCGGTTACAAAACATGATCATCTCATACAATAAAATTTAGCATCATGCCTTGACCATATCACATCACAACATGCCCTGCAAAAACAAGTTAGACGTCCTCTACTTTGTTGTTGCAAGTTTTACGTGGCTGCTACGGGCTTTAAGCAAGAACCAATCTCACCTACGCATCAAAACCACAACGATAGTTTGTTAAATAGACTCCGTTTTAACCTTCGCAAGGACCGGGCGTAGCCACACTCGATTCAACCAAAGTTGGAGAGACAGTCGCCCGCAAGCCATCTATGTGCAAAGCACGTCGAGGGAACCGGTGCCCGCAAGCCATCTATGTGCAAAGCACGTCGAGGGAACCGGTCTCGCATAAGCGTACGCGTAAGGTTGGTCCGGGTCGTCTCGTCCAACAATACCGCCGAACCAAAGTATGACATGCTTGTAGGCAGTATGACTTGTATCGTCCACAACTCACTTGTGTTCTACTCGTGCAAATAACATCAAACCATAAAACCTGGCTCGGATGCGACTGTTGGGGAACGTAGTAATTTCAAAAAATTTCCTACGCACACGCAAGATCATGGTGATGCATAGCAACGAGGGGAGAGTATGATCTACGTACCCTTGTTGATCGCAACGGAAGCGTTGATACAACGTAGAGGAAGTAGTCGTACGTCTTCTTCCCGATCCGACCGATCCAAGCACCGTTACTCCGGCACCTCCGAGTTCTTAGCACACGTACAGCTCGATGACGATCCCCGGGCTCCGATCCAGCAAAGCGTCGGGGAAGAGTTCCGTCAGCACGACGGCGTGGTGACGATCTTGATGTTCTACCGACGCAGGGCTTCGCCTAAGCACTACAACGATATGATCGAGGTGGAATATGGTGGCAGGGGGCAAGGGGGAGGGGTGCGGCCAGCCCTATGGAGGCGCAGGAGGAGTCCTACTCCTACCGGGAGTAGGACTCCCCCCCCCCAATCCTATTCCAAATAGGACTCCCAAGGGGGAAAGAGAGAGAGAGGTGGCCGGCCACCTCTCCTAGTCCTAATAGGACTAGGGGAGGGGGGCGGCGCGCAGCCCACTATGGGCAGCCCCTTTCACCTTTCCACTAAAGCCCAATAGGGCCCATATGACTCCCGAGGGGTTCCGGTAACCTCCCGGTAATCCGGTAAAATCCTGATTTCACCCGGAACACTTCCGATGTCCAAACATAGGCTTCCAATATATCAATCTTTATGTCTCGACCATTTCGAGACTCCTCGTCATGTCCGTGATCACATCCGGGACTCCGAACAACCTTCGGTACATCAAAATGCATAAACTCATAATAACTGTCATCGTGACGTTAAGCGTGCGGACCCTACGGTTCGAGAACAATGTAGACATGACTGAGACACATCTCTGGTCAATAACCAATAGCGGGACCTGGATGCCCATATTGGTTCCTACATATTCTACGAAGATCTTTTATCGGTCAGACCGCATAACAACATACGTTGTTCCCTTTGTCATCGGTATGTTACTTGCCCGAGATTCGATCGTCGGTATCCAATACCTAGTTCAATCTCGTTACCGGCAAGTCTCTTTTCTCGTTCCGTAATACATCATCTCACAACTACCATATTAGTTGTAATGCTTGCAAGGCTTATGCGATGTGTATTACCGAGAGGGCCCAGAGATACCTCTCCGACAATCGGAGTGACAAATCCTAATCTCAAAATACGCCAACCCAACATCTATCTTTGGAGACACCTGTAATGCTCCTTTATAATCACCCAGTAACGTTGTGACGTTTGGTAGCACCCAAAGGTGTTCCTCCGGTAAACGGGAGTTGCATAATCTCATAGTTATAGGAACATGTATAAGTCATGAAGAAAACAATAGCAATATACTAAACGATCGGGTGCTATGCTAATGGAATGGGTCATGTCAATCAGATCATTCTACTAATGATGTGACCTCGTTAATCAAATAACAACTCTTTGTTCATGGTTAGGAAACATAACCATCTTTGATTAACGAGCTAATCATAGTAGAGGCATACTAGTGACACTCTGTTTGTCTATGTATTCACACATGTATTATGTTTCCGGTTAATACAATTCTAGCATGAATAATAAACATTTATCATGATATAAGGAAATAAATAATAACTTTATTATTGCCTCTAGGGCATATTTCCTTCACCAATTTCATGATGCTCACCGCCGTGCGTGAGTAATTCTATCGTAAGCTTGCTGGACGGTGATGGGTTGGATGAGATTTATCATGTAATCGAGTTAGTTTTGTTAGGGTTTGATCCCTAGTATCCATTATGTTTTGAGATTGATGTTGCTATGACTTTGCTATGCTTAATGCTTGTCACTAGGGCCCGAGTGCCATGATTTCAGATCTGAACCTATTATGTTTTCATGAATATATGTGAGTTCTTGATCCTATCTTGCAAGTCTATAGTCACCTACTATGTGTTATGATCCGGCAACCCCGAAGTGACAATAATCGGGACCACTCCCGGTGACGACCATAGTTTGAGGAGTTCATGTATTCACTATGTGCTAATGCTTTGTTCCGGTTCTCTATTAAAACGAGGCCTTAATATCCCTTAGTTTCCAATAGGACCCCGCTACCACAGGAGGGTAGGACAAAAGATGTCATGCAAGTTCTTTTCCATAAGCACGTATGACTATATACGGAATACATGCCTACATTACATTGATGAATTGGAGCTAGTTCCGTGTCACCCTATCTTATGACTGTTACATGATGAACCGCATTTGGCATAATTATCCATCACTGATCCGGTGCCTACGAGTTTTCCATATACTGGTTCTCGCTTATTTACTTTCCCGCTGCTACTGTTACAATCACTACAAAATACCAAAAACATTACTTTTGTTGATGCTACCACCACTATCATATTACTTTGCTACTAAACACTTTGCTGCAGATACTAAGTTTCTAGGTGTGGTTGAATTGACAACTCAGCTGCTAATACTTGAGAATATTCTTTGGCTCCCCTTGTGTCGAATCAATAAATTTGGGTTGAATACTCTACCCTCGAAAGCTGTTGCGATCCCCTATACTTGTGGGTTATCAAGACTAATTTCTGGCGCTGTTGCCTGGGAGCATAGCTCTATTCTTTGAGTCACTTGGGATTTATATCTGCTGGACACTATGAAGAACTTGAGAGATCCAAAAACCAAGATCTATCCCTCAATTACGAGGGGAGGTAAGCAACTGCCATCTAGTTCTGCACTTGATTCACCTTCTGTTATGAGTAAGTTTGTGACACCTACACCTGCTTCTGCTATTCGTTCTGATATGTCGCATGTTATTGAGGATGCCACTTCTGCTATGCATGATACTTATGATGAAACTGCTTCTATGCCTGATACTACTGTGCCCCTTAGTGAATTTCTTGATGAACAAATTGCTAGTGCTAGAGAAAAAGAAATTATTGAATCTGAATACGATGATGATAGTGATGATGAAAATATGCCGGTTATTCCTGAGGGTTATCTTTTTGATATGGAATCTTCTGCCACTATTTTTGCTTGCAAAGATAGATATGAGCTTAAGAGGTTATTAATTAAATGGAACAAAGAATCACTTAGAGATAGAATGAAACCCGACCCTGCTTTTGCTACTTCACCTATATGTGTTCCTGATAAAGATTATGAATTCTCTGCTGATCCTGATATAATTACTTTGGTTGAATCTGATCCGTTTTATGGCTATGAATTTAAAACTGTTGTGGCACATCTTACTAAGTTAAATGATATAGCTGCCCTGTTCACTAATGATGAAAGATCGCGTTACCTTTATATACTCAAAATATTTCCGTTCTCATTAAAGGGTGATGCTAAGATATGGTTTAATTCTCTTGATCCTGGTTGTGTGCGTAGTCCCCAGGATATGATTTATTACTTCTCTGCTAAATATTTCCCTGCTCATAAGAAACAAGCTGCCTTGAGGGAAATATACAACTTCGTGCAAATTAAAGAAGAGAGTCTCCCGCAAGCTTGGGGGAGGCTTCTCAAGTTACTTAATGCTTTGCCTGATCATCCTCTTAAGAAACCTGAAATACTTGATATCTTTTATAATGGACTAACCGATGCGTCCAGAGATTACCTGGATAGTTGTGCTGGTTCTCTTTTCAGGGAAAGAACGCTGGATGAAGCTAAAATTCTATTGAATAATATGTTGATAAATGAAAATAATTGGGAAACTCCTGAGCCACCTCCTGAGCCAGCTCCTGAGCTAATTACTCAGCCTATCCCTAAACCAACTTCGAAGAAGAGAGGTGTTCTATTTCTCAGTCCCGAAGATATGCAAGAGGCAAATAAATCTATGAAAGAAAAAGGGATTAAAGCTGAAGACGTTAAGAATTTACCTCCTATTGAAGAAATACATGGTCTTAATATACCGCCTGTCGAAGAAACATATGATCTTAATTATTTATTTACTGAAGAACCTCCTGATCCCGATATCCCGACACAAGTAGTAAAGGTAAATTCTCTCTATAGATATGGTAAAGCTGAAGTCCCTCCTACTAAAATTGCTAGTCAATGCTTGGATGAGTTTGATAACTTTATGTATAAGCAAGACGACTTGAATGCTTATTTTGGTAGACAATTAAAAGAAAATGCTTATATGATTAGACGCTTGGGTGATTATATGGCTGATATTAAAGGTGAACTTAAACTTGTTAGCAAACATGCTTCTATGGTTACCACTCAAGTAGAACAAGTACTTAAGGCTCAAAAAGAAGTTCTTAATGAAATGAATAATAAGAAAAATGATTATGCTGTTAGAGTGGCTACTAGAACTGGTAGAATGACTCAGGAACCTTTGTATCCTGAAGGCCACCCTAAGAGAATCGAGCAAGATTCTCAAAGAAACAATATTGATGTTCCTAGTTCTTCTAAAAAGAAGAAGAAGAAAAATGATAGAACTGTGCAAACTTCTAGTGAACCTATTGCTGAACCACCTGATAATCCAAATGATATTTCTATGTCTGATGCTGAAACACAATCTGGTAATGAACATGAACCTACTAAAAATATTAATGATGATGTTCATGATGATGCCCAACCTAGTAATGATAATGATGTAGAAATTGAACCTGTTGTTGATCTGGATAACCCACAATCAAAGAATCAACGTTATGATAAAAGAGACTTTGTTTCTAGGAAACATGGTAAAGAAAGGGAACCTTGGGTTCATAAACCCATGCCTTTTCCTCCGAAACCATCCAAGAAAAAGGATGATGAGGATTTTGAGCGCTTTGCTGAAATGATTAGGCCTATCTTTTTGGGTATGAGACTAACTGATGTGCTCAAAACAAATCCTTATGCTAAATATATGAAGGATATCATTACTAATAAAAGAAAGATACCGAAAGCTGAAATTTCCACCATGCTTGCTAATTACACTTGTAAGGGTGGAATACCAAAGAAACTTGGAGACCCCGGAGTACCTACTATACCTTGCTCCATTAAAAAGAATTATATTAAAACTGCTTTATGTGATCTTGGAGCCGGTGTTAGTGTTATGCCTCTCTCTTTATATCGTAAACTTGACTTGAATAAGCTGACACCTACTGAAATATCTTTGCAAATGGCTGATAAATTAACTGCTATACCTGTCGGTATTTGTGAGGATGTGCCTGTTGTGGTTGCGGACGTAACTATTTTAACGGACTTTGTTATACTTGATATTCCCGAGGATGATAGTATGTCTATTATTCTTCGAAGACCTTTTCTTAATACTGCAGGGGCTGTTATTCATTACAACAAAGGCAATGTCACTTTTCATGTTAATGGTAATGAGCATACGGTACACTTTCCGAGGAAACAACCTCAAGGTCATAGTATCAACTCTATTGGAAAAATTACATCGATTATATTTGGAGGTTTTCAATTTGCTCTTCCTACTGTCAAGAAGAAATATGATATTCTTATTATAGGGGATGTGCATATCCCCGTTGAGGTAACTTAGTGCTATTCGAAATTTCTCTGGTTTCATGATTATCGGAATGAGTTTCTTAACAAGACTTGATCAACCATGTTAGTGGATTCTTTTTTATGAGCATGAGATGGATGAAACTAGAAGCACAAACTTCTGTACCCCACTTTTACTTTTTGTTATTTATATTAAATAAAGTAAAAATAGTATTTTCTGTCTGTTTCCTGACTTATCCGTGCAATATAAAAATATCCCGAAAATAAAAGTCCTCAGAATGCCATGCCAATTTAATATGTTTTTTTCGGGGATATTTCAGGATTTACTGTGCAAAAATTACCGCGGGAGGAGCTGCCACCTGGCCACGAGGGTGGTGGGCACGTCCCCCCTACAGGGAGCCCCCCTTCCTCATGGGCCCACGGTGGCTCTCCTCCACTTATCCCAGCACCCATCTTCTTCCTCTATCTCACACAAACCCAAAAAACCAACTCAAGCACGAGTTCCAACCACTTTTGCTGTGATTTTCGATCTCCTTGCTCAAAGAACCTCTCGCAAAACTGCTTGGGGAGATTGTTCCTTGGTATGTGACTCCTCCATTGGTCCAATTAGTTTTTGTTCTAGTGCTTTATTCTTTGCAAATTTGTGCTGCATAGGTGACCATGTTCCTGAGCTTGCATGTCAAATTTATATGGTTCCAAGTAGTTCTAATGCTTGATATAGGCTCTAGGCACTTGTAGGAGCAGTTGCTATCAATATTATTGAAGTTGGTTCACTTTTGTTTGAAGTTACTAAAAATTTCAGAATTTTTCAGAAATAATGAGGAGATTATTGAGGGGCTCATCGAGTCAAAGCTCGAAGGAAAAGGCACCGAAGCCTAAGTATAATTTGCCGCGCACCGCCGAGATTGGGGCGTGTGAATGGCCTTCTGATGATTTCTTGAGAGCAGCCGGTATCTATGAAGATTTTCATGAATTGGCTCACAATGCAGGCCTCACCGCTTTCCTCCACGACCAATGCGATCAGTATCTCTTACTCACAAATACCTTTGTGCAAAACTTTCATTTTCATTCTAGGAACTCACCACATACGGTGGAGTTTCATTTATATGATGAGCATAAGGAGATGTCACTTTATGATTTCTGTCGGATTTGTTTAGTCCCTTTTGAGGGCAAGATAGAAGAACCACATCATGATGATGTGGCTGGGTTTATTGATAATATCACTGTAGGAGAAACCAGGAAGGTTTCCGACGCACGAATCACTAGCATACATTTTCCTGTTTTGGGTTACTTTGCATTATTTTCTAGTCGTTGTTTAATTGGACGCGGAAATTCTGGAAACCTTAGTATCCCTGATTTAATTATTCTGCTCCAAGGTTTATACAATGATAACACTTTTAGTTTGGGCGGTATTATTGCTAGACGGTTAAATATGAACCGTACTAAGGGCCCCATCTTTGGAGGCATCTATGCCACATGCCTAGCCGCACATTTTAACATACCTATTAGGCATGCTGAGAAGGAAGAAAAGGTGTTGCCCCGTGTTTATCTAGATCATAAAAGTATGGTGGCACATGATTTTATTGTTAAAAATAGGGCAGGGGAGCTTAAATATCAATTGTTCTTTAATAAACATCATCCTGAGACTATTACCTTGCCTGCTACTTCTTTGTTTGATTTGACTGCAGGCATGTACCTTGTTCCGTTGACGGCTATTCACGCCTACCGGAACCCTGCATCAGTCGAGGAGCCAGAACAGGAACCACAAGATGAGCCTCCACGACAATCTATTTATTCTTGGGATCCAGAGATGATTGTCAGCCGGTGGCAGTCGGAGTCTTCTTCTTCATCACAGTATGATCCCAACTATCCTTCCTCATCACAGTACGACCCCAACAACTATTATTATGGATATCCGCCAGGCCAGCCGTGGCCATAGACCAACTTAGGCCAAAAGCCTAAGCTTGGGGAGTACGTATCTCTCACCGACATTATATTTATGTTCACACACACTCATTGCTAGATGTCGGTGCTCATACTTTTCCATTGTAATATCCATGCTAGTTTATTTTCCTTTTCCTGCTTTCTTCTTGTGTGTTTGTTAAACCTTAAAAAAAACCAAAAAATTAGTAGTATTTTATTTTTCTGCTGTAGTAGTAATAATTAAAAAGAAAACCCAAAAATATTTCCCGTTCTTCTTTTGCTTGTTGGGAGCTTTCCCGTGTAAATAGTTTTATTTCTTATCTTTGGGGGTCAGTAGGAGAGGACCATAATTAAATTGTTGAAGTGGCTCTTATATGCATTATTGTTGATTTAACCAAGAGCCCATATTGCCTTGTCTTCTCCTGTTTATTGAATACTCGCAGATTCCAGCTTAGTCCAATGCACGTGCACTCTTATTATTATTCACACCGTTCGGTCGTGCAAGTGAAAGGCAATTATGATGATATATGATGGACTGACTGAGATGAGAAAAGCTGGTATCAACTCGACCTCTTTTGTTTTTGTAAATATGATGAGCCCGTCGTTCTTGATTCAGCTTATTATGAATAAACATGTTTGCAATAACAATTAGAGATCAGAGTTACTTGTGCCATGCTTGATTAGCTATGAGTTATAATGGTTTACCTTGTGTGCCAACATGCTATTGAGATGATTATGATGTGGTATGATGGGGTGGTATCCTCCTTTGAATGATTTAAGTGACTTTACTTGGCACATGTTCACGCCTGTAGTTGAGACAAAATCAACATAGCCTTCACGATATTTATGTTCATGGTGGATTATATCCTACTCATGCTTGCATCCAATGTTTATTAATTTTAAAGCATGTACATGGCTGTTGTCGCTCTCTAGTTGGTCGCTTCCCAGTCTTTTGTTAGCCTTCACTTGTACTAAGCGGGAATATTGCTTGTGCATCTAATCCCTTAAACCCCAAAGTTATTCCAGATGAGTCCACTATACCTTCCTATATGCGGTATCTACCTGCCGTTCCAAGTAAATTTGTATGTGCCAAACTCTAAACCTTCAAATAAGCATTCTGTTTTGTATGCTCGAATAGCTCATGTATCAACAAAGGTTGTCCTTATCTTTTGTGTTAGGCGGGTTATTCTCAAGAGGAGTGGACTCCGCTCCTCACTCACGAGAAAATGGCTGGTCACCGGGATGCCCAGTCCCATGCTTTATGCAAACTAAATCAAAATTAATTGCAAACAAAACTCCTCCTGGGACCTGATGTATGTTGCACGCACTCGTTGTTTCGAGCAAGCCATGGATTGATGTTTGTTGGTGGAGGGGGAGTATAAACTTTGCCATTCTGTTTGGGAACCACCTATAATGTGTTTAGCATGGAAGATATCGCCATCTCTTAGTTGTTACGTTGACAATGAAAGTATACCGCTCAAAATACAATTTATCTTTATTTCAAAACCGAGCTCTCGCACCTCTACAAATCCCTGCTTCCCTCTGCGAAGGGCCTATCCATTTACTTTTATGTTGAGTCATCACCCTCTTATTAAAAAGCACTAGCTGGAGAGCACAACCGTCATTTGCATTCATCACTTTATATTGGGTATGACTATGATTGGATCTCTTTTAACATGAATTACAATGTCTAGTCAGTCCTTGATCTTTAAAGGTGCTCTGCATTTATGTTTTGCGGTCTCAGAAAGGGATAGCGAGATACCATCTTGTTATATCATATTATGATTGTTTTGAGAAAGTGTTGCCATCCGAGATTTATTATTATGACTTGCTAGTTGATTATGCTATTGATATGAGTAATGATGAGACCTGAGAATTATTGCAAGTGTGGTTAGTTATGATCTATGCTGAAAACTTGAATGCTGGCTTGACATAGATACAACAACAAGAGCAAACAGAGTTTGTAAAAGTTTTTCTTTCTTTCTTTCAGTTTGTCAAATGAATTGCTTGAGGACAAGCAAGGGTTTAAGCTTGGGGGAGTTGATACGTCTCCATCGTATCTACTTTTCCAAACACGTTTGCCCTTGTTTTGGACTCTAACTTGTATGATTTGAATGGAACTAACCCAGACTGACGCTATTTTCAGCAGAATTACCATGGTGTTGTCTTATGTGCAGAAAACAAATATTCTCAGAATGACCTGAAACTCCACGGAACATCTTACAAAAAACAATAAAAAATCCTCGCCGAAGATGAAGACCGGGGGGGCACACCCTTCTCACGAGGGTGAGGGGCGCCCCCCCCCCCCCATGTTTGTTCTGAGATTGATGTTGCTATGACTTTGCTATGCTTAATGCTTGTCACTAGGGCCCGAGTGCCATGATTTCAGATCTGAACCTATTATGTTTTCATGAATACATGTGAGTTCTTGATCCTATCTTGCAAGTCTATAGTCACCTACTATGTGTTATGATCCGGCAACCCCGGAGTGAAAATAATCCGGACCACTCCCGGTGATGACCATAGTTTGAGGAGTTCATGTATTCACTATGTGTTAATGCTTTGTTCCGGTTCTCTATTAAAAGGAGGCCTTAATATCCCTTAGTTTCCAATAGGACCCCGCTGCCACGGGAGGGTAGGACAAAAGATGTCATGCAAGTTCTTTTCCATAAGCACGTATGACTATATACGGAATACATGCCTACATTACATTGATGAATTGGAGCTAGTTCTGTGTCACCCTATGTTATGACTGTTACATGATGAACCGGATCCGGCATAACTATCCATCACTAATTCGGTGCCTACGAGTTTTCCATATACTGGTTCTCGCTTATTTACTTTCCCGCTGCTACTGTTACAATCACTACAAAATACTAAAAACATTACTTTTGTTGTCTTTACTTTTGTTGCTGCTACCACCACTATCATATTACTTTGCTACTAAACACTTTGTTGCAGGTACTAAGTTTCCAGGTGTGGTTGAATTGACAACTCAGCTGCTAATACTTGAGAATATTCTTTGGCTCCCCTTGTGTCGAATCAATAAATTTGGGTTGAATACTCTACCCTCGAAAGCTATTGTGATCCCTTATACTTGTGGGTTATCAACAGGGATGCTAAAACCCACTCCTTGGCTGCTTGGGAGAGGTTTTGTCGCCCAAAGAAAAAAGGGGGTCTTGGAATTTTAAACCTACACATCCAAAACAATGCTCTACTGCTCAAGTACTTGCATAAATTCATTCACAAACAGGACGTCCCCTGGGTAATGCTAGTTTGGAATACCCATTATGACGATACACCTCCCCATGCGAAACCACCTTGTGGTTCTTTTTGGTGGCGTGATGTTTTCTCTCTGATGGATATATACCGTGGGATTACCTCCTGTATATCGGCCGTGGGGGACACGATTCTTCTTTGGAAAGATGTTTGGATCAACGAAAGACCACTGATGGACTCCCATGAGCATCTTTTTTCATTTGCTAACAACGAGGACATCTCATTGGCGCAGTACTACAACAACAATGATCACGCGGACAACTTTATGCTTCCTCTGTCAATGGAAGCCAGAACAAAACTGGATAATTTACAAGAGATCATGGACGGAATCAACCTGGAAGCTATGGGGACTGATGAGTGGATCCTTTGCTGGGGTGGTGCTGATTTTAAACCGAAGAAATTCTACAATTTCATGTTCAGAAATATATTGGCTCCCCAATGCATCACCTCGATTTGGAAGACAAAATGTATCATGAGACATAAAGTGTTTGCTTGGTTGATGTTACATGATAGGGTCAATGCAGAGATTTGCTGCTGAGAAGGCACTTTAATATTGGAGAAAATCACAATTGCCCAACCTGCAATATGGAGGTTATAGAAACAAATGCCCATCTATTTTATGAATGTCCATTTGCTGCAAAGTGTTGGGAAGTTGTGGGCATAGATTGGGAGAATCACCCAGACATACAACACAAGTATGAGAGAGCTAGGGCAAGGTGGTAGGGATCTTTGTTCAAAGAGATAACTATATTAACCTCCTGGAATATTTGGAAGCAATGCAACAGAGAGATCTTTGATGGAGAGGCGGCCACACATGCTGAGTGGCTGAGGAAGCTCAAGGAAGATGTTGTGATCCTGGGTTATAGGATCAACCCTCAAAATTTAACCTTTTTAGAAGGCTTTAGCAACTCTTTATCTTTGTGATACCTGGTTTACATAGGCTAGTTTAGCACCTTCTGAACTCTTGTTAAAGCCATGTAAAACAGCCCTTATATGTAATGTTAACCAATGGTTAACATCTTAAAGAAATAAAGAAAAAAGCAACAGTAGGAGGCTCTCCTGCTGTTTTCACTGGTCAAAAAAAAAAACTTCGGCATCGCTTGGAGATGAGCAAGGTCTCTGCGAGGTGGAGGAGGACGGTGCGGTGCTCGGGACAGGGTCAGATCTAGAGGGCGTCGGAGCGCGACTACAATAACCGCGCGCAGGATAGGCGGAGGGGCGGTCTGCCGGCTTCAATGTGGCATCGTGGACAGAGTTGGTTTATCGGGACGCGGCATACGCATGGAAGCGGCGACGCTGGATAGATGGCGTCAGTGTGCGCTGCTTTCTCGTCCAATAAAATCACGGCATCAATGCCGGCCGCTGCATGCTCTGGGTCGACATGAATGCGGCGCGGTAAGCGTCGCGGTGCATGGGATGGTAAGCGTGGGAGGGGAGGGTGGGGGGGGGTGGGTGGGTCAGTATCATTAGAAGCGGGCTTGGGAGCGGCCCGGGAGCCCGCAAACCTCCCTCACTTTTGACTTCGGTTTTCAGGAGAAAGTACGTTCGGACCACGTCGCGAATCGATACAGACCTGTATTGGATGGTTTCCGCGGTCCGGACAGCACGGGCCACACACGTATGCGGGAGGTTTTTGAGACGCCCTAAGAGTATCTCCAACAGTGGCTGTAAAAAACGTGTGCGCGGGGGGTAAAAGTTGGTTTTGGCGCACGCGGGGCGGTTTCGCGCGCTCCAGTGGTCGGGCGCGGGTAGTTTTGGCGCGCAGCGTCCGGCGCGCTTTATAAATGCAGCGCCTGCCACGCACCCTCCCACCACTCTCCACCTTGCCACGCGTCCTCTGCCACTCTCTACCCGCTCTTTCTCACCTCGATGCCGCCGCGTCGGCATGCCTTCGTGCCACCGGGGAATTTCGGGCTACAGCTGCGTCCGCGTGCGCCTGTCCGACGCCTTCTCCGCCGAGATCCGGTCCGGCGAGATGCGCCTTGGCCTCGGCACTTTCGAGACCATACACGAGGCCGCCCGCCCATACAACGCGGCGCCGTGGCGCCTTCGGCAGCCTCGCAGGGAAATGAACTTCCCGGAAGTACCGACGTGGGAGGTGGCGCAGGAGCTCGCGCCTCCCCCGCGGCTTATCATCAACGAGGATCGTCGCGACAACCGGAGGCAGGAGCGCCGTCTGGGCCTCGCCGAGATGGATGAGGAAGCCAAGGAGCTGTGGCGCCAACACTTCCCGCAAGACGTCATCAACAAGCACTAGTTTTTCACGCGAAGGAGGGCGGAGAGGGAGGAGACGAGGGCGGAGCGAGCTGCCTACCGCGAGGACATGCGTACACGGAAAGCGGACGCTCAATTCAACATCGACCTAGGAACAGCGTCGTCCTGGGACTCCGACGAGGATCGGTATCTTCACGCCTTCATTGAAACGTCGGAGGAGGACATCACCGAGGCGGAGTCGGAGTCGAAGGAGGAGGACAAGGAGTAGTAGTTGAACTATACCTATCTACGCTATGAACTATCTATGTATCGTTTTTATCTATCATTTATCAATTTATCTATCCTTTTATTTATCTATTTGTGCCTATCTATGAAGTATCGAGTCGGAGTCGAATGTGTATCGAGTTGGAGTAGACGGAAAAGACAACAAGTAGTAAAAAGAATATAGTATGTATCTTTTTATTTATCTATCTATGCCTATCTATGAAGTATCGAGACGGAGTTGAATGTGTATTGAGTTGGAGTAGACGGAGAAGATGACGAGTAGTAAAAAAAAATAGTACATCTGCTGAAGCGGCGTGTGCGCAAATTTTTGCAGTGGCCACTAAAGCCAGCGCTCAGCTGCGCGTTAAAACTAGCTATGAGTAAACGATTTTTTAGCGTGCCGCGCGTTGCCCGTCTGTTGAAGATGCTCTAATAGCATGTCACCGACGCTCTAGCTACCGACCAGCTGCACGTACGTTGTTGTCAGTACGTGCGCCGTTGTTGTCTGCCACTAAAACTAACAAATGATGCGCCGTTGTTGTCGGTACAACTACACCTCAATAAATTCGAACATTGGGCTACCACCGTTGTTGTCAGTACAAGTATAACTACATTCTCAATAAATTCGAACGCGATTTGTTGATGACTATGTTTGAACCACCTCCGGTGTAGTCAAGAAGCTCAAGCATGTGATCTAAATACCAGATGACTAGATGCAAAATTCTCTACACCATGGATTGGTTTCTAGGACAACTCCTTGCCCTCCTTTGCTGCTGCTGCTTCTTCTACTACCGTCATCTCCAGTCCAAGAAAGCATGCAAGGCCGAGCCGACCGAATGGCCATTGCTGGGCCATCTTTTCGGCATGCTCGCCAACCTGCACCACTACCACGACTGGGCCACCGTCGTCCTGGCCGGCAGGCGCTACAACTTCCCGGCTCAAACGGGGCTCACCGGCGTTCGCTTCTTCATCACCTGCGACCCGTCCAATGTGCGCCACATCTTCACCTCCAACTTCCTCAACTACCCCAAGGGCGAGGAGTATGCCGAGATATTCGACATCTTGGGCCACGGCATCTTCAACGCCGACGGCGAGTCGTGGCGCTCTCAGCGTGCCATGTCCCAGCTCCTCATGGCCACCCCCCGTTTCCGCTCCTTCTCCGCACGGTGCACCCGCGACAAGGTGGACAAGAGCCTCCTCCCTTTCCTCGCGCATGTTGCCGACGCCGGCGCACGCTGTGACCTGCACGACGTGATCCGGCGGATGACCTTCGACATGACCTGCAACCTCGTCTTCGGGGTCGACCCGGGCTGCCTGCGGATTGGCCTCCCCGTTGTGCCCGTCGCGCGCGCCATGGACGACGTGCTGAACGCCACCTTCCTCCGGCACGTCTTCCCGCCGGCGTGCTGGAGCCTCATGTACCGATACGAGCTCGGCCCGGAGAAGAAGATGGCCGTGGCTCGTAGGACCATCGACCGGTTCGCCGCCGACACCATTGCCAAACGGAGGTCCGATCACGAGGTTGGCGTCAAGCAATCCTCCTCCGACATGCTCTCTTCCTTCATCAGCAGCAATGATGACGACGTGAGCGACGAGTTCTTGCGTGACACCGCAATAAACCTCCTGTTCGCCGGTCGGGACACCACCGGCGCGGCGCTGTCGTGGTTCTTCTACCTCGTATGCAAGAACCCGCGCGTCGAGCAGAAAATCCTAGACGAGCTCGCGCCGGTCGCTGCCACCAAGAAACCGGAAGACATGGTGGTGTTCGACTTCAGTGAGCTGAGCAACTTGGTGTACCTGCACGCGGCGCTGTGCGAGTGCCTCAGGCTTTACCCGCCCCTGCCCTTCCAGCACAAGGCGGCAATTGCCGGCGACGTGCTCCCGAGCGGTCACGAGCTGAAGGCCGGCGACAAGATACTCGTCTACTGCTACTCCATGGGGCGGATGGAGGGTGTGTGGGGCAAGGACTGCATGGAGTTCAGGCCGGAGAGGTGGGTCACCGACGACGGGAAGCTGAGGCACGAGCCGTCCTACAAGTTCTTCGCCTTCAATGCCGGTCCCAGGACCTGCCTCGGCAAGGACGTGGCCTTCACGCAGATGAAGGCTGTCGCAGCAGCCGTGCTGTGGAACTTCGCCGTTGAGGCCGTGCCGGGGCACGTCGTGGAGCCCAAGTTGTCCGTTATGCTTCACATGAAGAACGGGCTCGCTGTCACGGTCAAGAGGAGGAAGGTCCCGTGTGTGCATGCTACCTAGTAAATACCGCCTCCATGCATACAAGCATGGACGGTGTCAAGAGGACAATGTCTTAGCACTGTTTCTTTCTTGGAGGCGTTGCTTTTGAAGAATCTCTTTTGTGGCTTGGGTATTGTTTTCGGTGGTGGTTAGAGTGTTGTTGTTGCAAGTTTCAATCACCATGACGGTCCTTGTTTTCTTTTTCTTTTTCTTTTTCTTTTTACTTTTTTATTGGTAGTGTACATCTTTGATGTCTTTGTACATTTTGTTGGTGCAGAGGCTGCGTGTAATTGGTATATTCACGATATCAATATATTCCCCTTATCAAAAAAGCATGGATGATGTTGTTGCTTGTTCATTAGCTCTTTTTCATACTTCATCTATTTTTTTTACTGTGTGCATCTTTGATATCTTGATTTGGTTTGATAATATCCAGTATATCATTGGAAAATTTTGGTGGAACACTTTGGTGCAAAGGTATATGTATTTTCTGCCTTTTTGTACTTTATATGTTCTTCTCATAACTGCATTGCATAGACGCTCAAGAAGCTGCACTACGTCTTTCTTATTCATGTTTATAACTATGTTGTAACATGTCAATCAAAGCAGATAGGAGCTTTTGTCTTCCGCCTCTTTGCCACACGTACAAGCACGGTCTTATCAAATGTCGCCATCCCTCTTGAAAACGAAAAAAAACATGTTTTCTCTCTTTTTTTCCTTCCTTCCATGAGAGGCACGGTTTTCTTTGCGCAAGAGGCATGATTTTGCTTCGCGAGAGGCACGGCCGTCTCCCACGGTTTTCTCCTTTCCTTTTCTTCCCTGAGAGGCACGGTTTCGCTCCCTGGAAGTTTTCCCTTTTTATGTATATCCGCTTATTCCGTTTTTACGTATATTCGTTTATTCTTTTTTTTCCCTTCTATGAGAGGTACGGTTTTGCTTCCTGGGAGGAACTCTGCGAGGTGGGAGTGATCTTTAGAACGAGTAATCCTTAATTAGTGATTTCGGGATCAACTGATAGCCAGAAAGAAGAAGGGAACATGGTCTTAGTACTGATAATACTATAAATGAAGTTCTAAAAATATGAAGATCTTTTGCTTATAAACGGGATTACTAATAACTGGATACCCGCCCGGAAGTATGGCAATGCATATGACACTAGTCTAAATTACTACATTTATAGTGCAAAGTAATATAGTAGTAGTGTCATAGATGGTTTTTCATTTATTACCTTGTAGACTCATCTTTTCTTAAAAAAACGCTATGTTACAGTAACATATTATGTTACTCTAAACACATCTCTTCTCATTAAATGCATGCCACATAAGCAAATTTGTCTTAAACTATGATATGTTACTTGCTAAGTTACTCCCACTATGACTAGCCACAGGGCTCAACTCAGAAATGTCACCAACCAAGGTAGATGATATGAATGATGGAATAATTTTTAAAGTTTCTAAAACCGGGCCATCCCCACTATGACGAGCCCAAACTGGAAAGGATGTAGCAACATTAGTAGAGAGGATGACCGAATGACCGATCATTGCAAAGTGTCAGTTGATATAAGTAAATGCAAATTCAATGGGTCCATGCACGTATGTGAAGCTCCCACAGGGTCGCACCGGGGCGTGCAAGTCCGGCCACCCAGGGAGTCTCCAGTCTCCTCATCTCACCTCGCTGCCACAGGAGAACGTCGCTGGGAAAGCCCGAGCGGCGGTTGGGGCTGTGCACATGCACGGCTGGGCTCTCGTGGGATGCAGGTCAGGCGCTCCGTGCGTGGTCGAGGGTTCACGAAGGTGGCAGTGCGCAAACGAGGGCAGGCTCGCAAGGCTGTTGCGTGCTTGCAGCCGGCCTAGAGCGTTCTAGGCCGGGATCCTATAGTTAATCCCGACCCTTCTACGAGCGGGACTGGATCTGCTCATCCACATCCTTCGTTTAATGTGATGGATCCCTTCTACAGGATTTGGGGAGTACTTTCCTCCTCATGGCATGGGAACCAGATCGGGGGCCATGGCCACAAAGATTTGGCTTGACCCTGGCTGGCACGGTTGGATGCGGTGATGACTCCAGTGACGGTTATGCGGCTGCACGTCTGTGATGATGATCTGTGTTTCGTGCTCCAGTTCCTAGCCATGATGGCCATAGGCCGATGGTCATGAGCAAGACTTTCCGGTGAGGTGGTAGTCAGTGATGGTCTGCTTCGCCATCACTAATGGTCATGATGTGACCGCTCTGGCCTGCGGCGGCCGTCTCGCTGCAGATTACGGTGGCCACGGAAAGGTCTTTATGATGGTTCCTTCCTACAAATCTGGTGGTAGACCTCAGCGGTGAGATCCAAATTATGGACGACGACTTAACGCAGGTGTATGATTGTGTAGCGGTGACATTCGCATCGCATGTAATTAGTAAGATAGCGGAAAAGTGGTGGCGAGAACACTTGAGTGACTCCAACAGTGGTGAGACTCGGGCACCCATTCGCGAGCTCCGGTGTGAATGCCTATGTCTGCCCCGAACTGGTTATACTCCCTCCGTTCGGAATTACTTGTCACAAAAATGGATATATCTACAACTAAAATACATCTAGATACATTCATTTCTTGGACGAGTAATTCCGAACGGAGGGAGTACTTGGCAATGACAATGTTTTTACATTGTTATCTTGTTGGAGGGATTCTTGGATATGCTCGTATTGATTCTTTAGGGCGAGAACCTAGATTTTAGCCTTGGTGGTTGGATCCGGTGACAAAGATACTTTAGTGCCGTTCCCTTTTTAAAGGCGTTGCCATTGAAGAATCTTGTTGTATATGTGGTGTCATGACTTGGTTGGTGCAGATATGCTCATTATCGTTATTTGTCAATCATGAATCTAATCGTATTTGATTTTTTTCCTCGCCTACGCATAGTTTTGGTCTTATATAACTTTGCTATTTACCGGCGTGTTTTTGTGTGCATGTGTTGGTGTTGAATGTGTATATTCTAACTATGTAGAACTCAGGTATGCATATTTTTTTGTTTGTATTCTCTTGATGTTGCTTTTGAGTTCGTAAAATTCACCATTTATCAAAAAATGCACGTACGTGAAGCGGGCAGTCATGGATTGTTGCAGGTGGTTAAACATTAAATCGCATTCGATCGGTTGTGCTATAGAGAGACATGGATA
Organism: Triticum urartu; assembly: GCF_003073215.2. Lineage (NCBI taxonomy): Eukaryota > Viridiplantae > Streptophyta > Magnoliopsida > Poales > Poaceae > Triticum > Triticum urartu. The sequence continues at coordinate 2,746,734 of NC_053023.1, forward strand.
GCTGAAATACAGGTTAAATATCTACATCTTGCGACCAATCGGGGAGGGTATGTCCTTGATTGGGACTCTTCAGAATTGTTTGGCCGGCGATCGTTTTCTTCTTCTCATGAGCTCGGTATTCATGTTTTTTTTGTAACAACACAATGAGAACTTCATAAATCGTGGGCTGATAACTATAAGATGAGTAAAAAGTTTATCGAACAATATTCAGACGGAATCCAGTTGGGAAGCCCTCGATGAAACGTAACCAACATTAAAAATATATGTAACTGGCAGAGTGCAATGCATAGCATAATCAATAAACCTGAAATCTTAAAAGTGCACGCGCGCTCGTTGGAGAGAATGAGCGGCCGCTTTGTCACTCGCATGCATACATGCATGTATTGTCTGCTGGTGCATGTGACTACTAGCATTAAATGCGGTTAGACTGGTCACATGTGACGAAAAACAGATCCACGTCTATTTATTTTGGGTTTTTCAAATTTTTAAAAAGTCATATCTTTCAAACCATGCGTCGGAATTTAGATCCGTCTTCACTGTTGGATTTCTCGTGACAAGATCTTTGAAACTAGATCCCACATGGGTATGTTTCGACGAAACTTTTTCAATGCCAACTTTCGTGCTATATGGTGCAACTAGTCTACTGTCCCGACCAACTACCTAGTAGTCGTTGTGCAACCTTCCTCCCTACTTGTGGGTGCGTAGTTTTTCACTCTTGGCACACCCTACCCCCACCTTCCCTGCAAGGGATATGTGGAACTTAGTCTATTGTTCAAGCCAACTGCCTATTAGTCAATGTGCAACTTCCTATGCTCTCTATTTGTGGACCTGTATTTTCAGTTGGCGGGACCAACAAACATAGTTGCACATAGTCTGCTAGGTAGTTGGCCAGGGGCAATATACAAAGTTGCACATCTCACAGGCAGGGACAGTTGAATGGTAAAAAATTGCATATAAACAGAGTACTAAAGTTGCAAAACTCACTAGGGGAGGGGGGGGGGGGGGGGGTTGGGCCGTGTGCTAGCAGGAAAACTACACATCCATGGGGTACAAGAGAAAGTTGCAAATCACAGTTAGACAGTTGGTTGTGGCAGTATAGGAAGTTGCACATCCACTGTTAGGTTGTTGGCCGATGCAGCAAATAGTGAAGCACATCCACAGGCAGGGAAAAGTTGCAGATCAACTACTATGCAGTTGGCCTGGGTAACAGAAGAAGTTGCACATCTCATTGGATGGAGTTAGTTTTGCACCATCATTGAAATCTGCATGTTTACGGTATTGGAGAAAAGTTGCACATCCCTGTCAGGTAGTTACACACCGACGGCTAGGCAGTTGCACAAAACAAAGAGAAAATTGCACAAATTTTTTTTTGTCAAAACATAGCCATGCGGGATCTAATTTCGAAGAGCACGCCACAAGGGTTCCAAAAGTGAAAACGGATCTTAATTTCGACGCGCGGTTTGAAAGTTATGATTTTTTTAAAAACTGAAAACATAAATTAAATACGTTCACATCTGTTCACATGGATACTTTACAATTATTTATCCTTCACATATGTCCACATGTCCACACATGTTCACATGGAGACAAAAACTTACCTTTTTCGGCTGGCCACCACGGAGTGCTAGTGGGCAGCCGGCCGCCGGCTAGACGCGTCCATCAATATATAGGTGTACCGTGACAAGTAGACCCATAATCCAACTGCATCCACTATTTGTACTTCATCCCAAAAACCGCTATCCAATACACATCTTAAAGTATTAAGTTCATGATAAACAGATAATGCTTTAAATAAAATGACATAATATTGATAAAGTAAGTCCAATCCATATGACCAATTACGCCCATTTACAACGATATACTCTTATCGAACCAAATCGAGACATCAAAGATGCACACAGTTAAAAAAAATAGAAGAAGAATGAACAAAAGCTAATGGACAAGCAGCAACAACACCGTCCATGCTATTTTAATAAGGGGAATATATTAATAGCGTGAAGATACCAATTACACCCAGGCTCTGTAGGATGCACACAGGCAAGAAAACATAAAAAAGAGAGAAAAAGAAAACAAGGACCTATCACGGTGATTGAAACTCGCAACAACACCACTCTAACCACCACCAAAGATAACAACCGGGCCACAAAAGAAATTCTCCAAAAGCAACACCTTCAAGATAGAAACAATGCAGCACAGACATTGTCCTCATGACACCATCCATGCTTGTATGCATGGCGGCGGGATTTACTAGGTAGCATGCACACACGGGACCTTCCTCCTCTTGACCGTGACAGCGAGCCCATTCTTCATGTGAAGCATAACGGACAACTTGGGCTCCACGACGTGCCCGGGCATGGCCTCAACGGCGAAGTTCCACAGCACGGCTGCTGCGACAGCTTTCATCTGCGTGAAGGCCACGTCCTTGCCGAGGCAGGTCCTGGGACCGGCGTTGAAGGCCAAGAACTTGTAGGACGGCTCGTGCCTCAGCTTCCCGTCGTCGGTGACCCACCTCTCGGGCCTGAACTCCATGCAGTGCTTGCCCCACACACCCTCCATCCGCCCCATGGAGTAGGAGTAGACGAGTATCTTGTCGCCGGCCTTCAACTCGTGACCGCTCGGGAGCACGTCGCCGGCAATTGCCGCCTTGTGGTGGAAGGGCAGGGGCGGGTAAAGCCTGAGGCACTCGCACAGCACCGCGTGCAGGTACACCAAGCTGCTCAGCTCACTGACATCGAACGCCACCATGTCTTCCTGCTCCTTGGTGGCAGCGATCCGTGCTAGCTCGTCTAGGATCTTCTGCTCGACGTGCGGGTTCTTGCATACGAGGTAGAAGAACCACGACAGCGCCGCGCCGGTGGTGTCCCGACCGGCGAACAGGAGGTTTATTGCGGTGTCACGCAAGAACTCGTCGCTCACGTCGTCATCATTGCTGCTGATGAAGGAAGAGAGCATGTCGGAGGAGGATTGCTTGACGCCAACCTCGTGATCGGACCTCCGTTTGGCAATGGTGTCGGCGGCGAACCGGTCGATGGTCCTACGAGCCACGGCCATCTTCTTCTCCGGGCCGAGCTCGTATCGGTACATGAGGCTCCAGCACGCCGGCGGGAAGACGTGCCGGAGGAAGGTGGCGTTCAGCACGTCGTCCATGGCGCGCGCGACGGGCACAACGGGGAGGCCAATCCGCAGGCAGCCCGGGTCGACCCCGAAGACGAGGTTGCAGGTCATGTCGAAGGTCATCCGCAGGATCACGTCGTGCAGGTCACAGCGTGCGCCGGCGTCCGCAACGTGCGCGAGGAAAGGGAGGAGGCTCTTGTCCACCTTGTCGCGGGTGCACCGTGCGGAGAAGGAGCGGAAACGGGGGGTGGCCATGAGGAGCTGGGACTTGGCACGCTGAGAGCGCCAGGACTCGCCGTCGGCGTTAAAGATGCCGTGGCCCAAGATGTCGAATATCTCGGCATACTCCTCGCCCTTGGCGTAGTTGAGGAAGTTGGAGGTGAAGATGTGGCGCACATTGGACGGGTCGCAGGTGAGGAAGAAGCGAACGCCGGTGAGCCCCGCGTGAGCCGGGAAGTTGTAGCGCCTGCCGGCCAGGACGACGGTGGCCCAGTCGTGGTAGTGGTGCAGGTTGGCGAGCAAGCCGAAAAGATGGCCCAGCAATGGCCATTCGGTCGGCTCGGCCTTGCATGCTTTCTTGGACTGGAGATGACGGTAGTAGAAGAAGCAGCAGCAGCAAAGGAGGGCAAGGAGTTGTCCTAGAAACCAATCCATGGTGTAGAGAATTTTGCATCTAGTCATCTGTATTTAGATCGCATGCTTGAGCTTCTTGACTACACCGGAGGTGGTTCAAACATAGTCATCAACAAATCGCGTTCGAATTTATTGAGATGTAGTTGTACTGGCAACAAGCCAACAACGGTGGTAGCCAAATGGTCCGAATTTATTGAGATGTAGTTGTACTGACAACAAAATTTATTGAGATGTAGTTGTACTGACAACAACGTCGCACCATTTGTTAGTTTTAGTTTTGTTTTATTTTCCACACACGTACGTGCAGTTGGTTGTAGCTAGAGCGTCGGTGACATGCTATTACTAGCTACAATAGAGAGCAACATACACTAATAACATACACATATTCCTAGACTATGTTAATACCTTTATAGTGGGTAGTAACATAAGTACTCATTTATTAGATTATAGACTCATATTGCATTGGGACATATGATGTTACAGTAACTAGCTAGTAAATTACTCAAACTATCTCTCTCCTCATTAACTCATTGCCACATAAGCAAATTTGTTGAGTTGAAATCAATGTTACTGCTGAAATTACTCCCACTGTGCCTAGTCTTAGAGCGTCTCAAAAACCGCCCACATACATGTGTGGCCCGTGCTGTTCGAACCATGAAAACCATCCAATATGGGTCTATATTGGTCCGTGACAGGGTCAATGCCCAACGGCCACTACTCTCCATCGTAACTGCAAGTCCGTAATTACAGCCTAGAGGAGATTAGTCGCCGCCGTTCCAGTTATCGTCGCCCTCGGCGACGCCGTCCGTTCGCCTCTTCTCGCCTTGCTCCCAGGACCCAGCCCTGCTGCTCTCGATCAGTTTATCTGATTCACATATTCAAGTATTTGAGTGCTGCCCTTATCAATTTTTCTCTGTAGATTCTCATCTTGTATCAGTGTCGATTGTGGTTTGTGGAATTGATACTCCAGATTTTGTTTTGTTTCGATAATTTGGTTCTGTATTTAGTTACTATGATCTATAATTCAGTGGTCTCCAGTTAACCGCAAGTTTGTTTTTTACACTCTAAAATCCGAGTCCAGTTAACCGCAAGTATGTTCTTCTACTTACAAACCCGAGTCCAGTTAACTGCAAGTATGTTTTTCTACTTACAAACCCGAGTCCAGTTTTTTTCGATAAAGGACTTTTCATTGAATAGATATATATCGAGATGATACGATCATATCGAAAAAAAGCCCGGCCTCTGCATAGCTAGATGCACACAACCAAAAAGTTCAGAGTACCCTAAAAATAAAATAATTTGATACAATGCCAAGCAATAAATCGTGTCCAGCCTAAGGAGCGGTAGATCATATCAGTAAATCACACCGCCATCCATGGGGTAGAAAACCTCCCTGGCCGTACGCTCCAGCCATGTAGACGCCATCATAAAATGTTCCTGTCTTCCGGCTTCTGCAGGATAGACCAAGTACGGAGCCATCGTGTACAAACATGAATAACCTGCATAGGAGATGAGACACATTTATTGTTAAAAACCACATCATTCCTGGTAAGCCACATTGCCCAGCATAAGGCAGCCGCTCCCACAAGAATATGTGCAGAAAATTGTTTATTTATACCCCGCAACCAGTTGCCGAACATATTCCGTACACTACGTGATGGGTATAAATTCGAAGCTACTTGGACCATAGCCCAAACTGCCCGAGCGAACTTGCACTCAAAAATAGATGTTTGATAGACTCATCATGTTGGCAAAAGACACATGTCTTGGAACCATGCCAGTTTCTCGTGCCAGATTATCTCTAGTTAGGATGACTCCTTTGTTAAGAAACCAGAGGAAAATCTTCACTCTTAGGGGAATTTTTAGCTTCCACGATTTCCTGTTATCTACTGGAACATCAGAATGAACCATTGCATCATACATGGATTTGACCGAAAATTTGCCATTCTGATGCAAGTTCCATCAAAAAGTGTCCGGCTCATCTGACAGTTGAATGTCCTCCAGGCGAGTGAGTAATTCATTCCATGTTGTCAGACGAGTGCCGAAAAGATCCCTACGGAAAGAAATATCGGGGTTTTCGTGTCCTAAGACTTGCTTGATCGTGACAAATTTATGTCTGACGATCCGGTACAAGCTCGGATATTGCACCATTAATGGAGTGTTCCCTAGCCAGGTATCTTCCCAGAAATGAACCTGAGCACCGTCCCTAACCAAGAAGGTCCCAAATTGGAAGAAGAATTCCTTGGCCTTCGTGACACCACTCCAAAAATGTGAATCCCTAGGTTTCCAATGAATTTGAGAGATGGCATTGGATCCCACATACTTGTTGCGAATGATTTCTTGCCATACTCCTGTCACATCCTAGTTCAACCCCTGTTGTCCTTGCTTGATCTTCTTGCATCATGTTTAAATTTTATTGAAAGTTGAATTGGGGAAAGTGAAAAGCCTCAGAAGTCTTTAACAAAAATGATCAACATTAAAAATTGTTTCAAATGAGCCCAACAAAATGTTCCTGCTTACCTCTAAAAATATTGGCAAGAGCTATAACTCAAACCAATATTTTTGGAATCACAGAAATAATTATTCTTGGGCATTTGAATTAAATCACTAGCTATTTGATTTGAGTTTGTATTTACTATAAAATAGATATAAGCCCAATAATTTTGAAAATTTGCATGTGGCTCTGAACTAGTTTCCTAAGTCCACAAAATAATTTTCAAAAGCATAAAAATTGGTTTGTTTGAAAACCAAACTCAAAACAAACTTCAAAAAAAATAGAAAACAGAACAAACAGAAAATAGAAAAGGCAGGGCCTTACCTGACTTACCTGCCTGGCCCAACTCCTGTTCAGGCCCAGCCCACAGGGGCAACGCCGTCTTCTTCCTCCGGCCAAGAGGAGAAGCAGCTGCGTGCCTGCACCCGCGCGGCCGACGACGCCACCTCCTACTCCAGCGCGACGACCCGGCGCTTCCAGCCATGCCACGGAGACGCCCAGCACCCCCCTGCACCTCTCCCCTCTCCCCCCCGTCTCCCTCCACTGGTAGAAAAAGGGCCTGTTGTCCCGGTTCATAAGGGCCTTTAGTCTCGGTTCCTGAACCGGGACTAAAGTGTCGGTACTAATGCCCTGTCCCTTTAGTCCCGGTTCAATCCAGAACCGGGACTAAAGGCCCTCCACGTGGCCTGTGCGTGGAGCCCAGGCAGGAGACCCTTTGGTCCCGGTTGGTGGCACCAACCGGGACCAATAGGCATCCACGCGTCAGCATTTCTGTGGCTGGGGTTTTTGTTTTTTTTTTGAAAGGGGGGGGGGTTGGGGTTTTGGGGGGTTAATTTAGGTGTTTCATATATTGTGTTAGCTAGCTATAATTAATAGAGAGAAGTGTCCTCTCTTATGTCCGTGCTTGGTCGACGCTACGTACTATACATACGTATAGAGAGGGCTAGACACGCTAGCTAGCTAGTAAGAAAACGAAGGAAACAGAAGATCGTCATGAACATATATGCATACAGAGAGAAGTGATATCGACCACCTCTCCTTCTCCTAGAGATTGGTCGAACAACAAGTTCTCGTATATCTATCCGACACTACCGGCTACATATATACAATAATTATCTCTTACAAATATAATCATACGGACTCATGGTCCACATAGTATTCTCCGTCTTCAGTGATCACGTGGTCAAGAAAGAATGCCGTCAATTCCTCTTGAATTGCTCGCATGCGAGCTGGTGCTAGGAGTTCATCCCGCTTTCGAAACATCTAATTTGAAGAAGGGGGTCAATACATATATATATATATGAATGAATGAAACTCAATACAAATGATGGTAATAAAATAAAATTGTGAATGTTGTTATTTACGTACTTCATATTGTTCGTCAGAGTACCCGCCCCGCTCACAGGTCGTGTGGCGGATGGACTCGCAGACGTAGTATCCACAGAAATCATTCCCTTGTTCCTGCCACAACCACTTTACAAGAAATAGAGGTCAATCAAACTGATAAGCAAGAATGCTAAATGGTATTGATGAAACTAGCGCTTGAATCACTAGGAGATGCACGGAACATGCTACTATAGTACTTACTTTCGGGTGTCTAAATTCCAGCTCCTTCGGCAGTCCCGGAACTTTTCTGGTGAATTTTGTCCAAACCCTGCCGGACAAAGAAAACAATTACTTGATATCAGGAAATGAACAAAGTTGCTGATATGGTGGATAATGATCGATTTAACTTACTTCTTGAGGATTTCAGTCATGTCCGCATACTCCTGGGGAACTTTTCGTTTAGAGTCCAAGACAGTTACTACTCCCTGCTCAAGCCTAATCTCTAGGAGAATATAGTGGAAACTGCACACGCATGCATAACTCATCAATTACATTACTATAACCTGGACTAATATATAAGGGAAACCGAATATTCACAAGACAGTAACATTCACTTGAAGTTGTAAGGAAAGAGTATTATATCTTTGTTTTCATTTTTTTTGAATGATCGTAGCAAGTTGGCCTCGGTATCTCCGGGACGATGTTCAACCTCAGTTGCATCTATGAGATATGTGTTAACGAACCCAATATCACCGATTTGTCTTTTCTTCAATTCAGCGATCTTGATTCTGCATAATATAGTGAGGATAATTATAAATACATGCAACGAAAAAGATGAGCTATATAGAGAGACTTAATGACAGAAGTAGTAGTACTTACAGACAGTAGCAGGTGATCGTTGTTTTATCGAGGGCCAATTGATTGAAAAACTGATAGAACTCCTCAAATGGAATAGGCAACAGTTCAATTCCAATGAGGTCATGCTCCGGTTTAACTCTCGCATACGAAGTACTCCTCCCCCAGACTCTCTGCAGATTTTCAAGTACCAATCATGTAATCTTCGGATCATTGTTGTTAAAGATTTTTCATCTTTGACGAGAGGCTTACCATACTCGTATCTGTGTATCTGCACCTCCATGGGATCATAATGTACATCGTCGGGCAGGTAATCGTCAACATTGCCATAACCGGGCACCATCCTCGGATCGACGATGTCTCTAGGCACCTTGAGGGGGGGGGGGCACTATTGCTTTGCTTGTTCGCCGAGCTGGGCAATTTGTTTCCCAGCTGCTCGTCGTTCTTTTAGCCTTTGATCACTGACTGTACTTCCCGACCGCTCCGCTTCGGCCCATGTCTTTGCAATAATGCGCTCATAGTTGCCTTTCGACGGAGACTTGGGTGGTTTTGCCAGGGCAGCCAGAGTGCGCTTCACTTTCACCGGATCTACCTTCACCTCCGGAGGTGGATGTCTCTTTGCTCTCAACCCTTGAAACCAGTCATCCACTTCGGTTCGCGCGATCTTCGGAGAAGGACTACGACATGCTGGAGCAGCTGCTGGAGCGGCGGCGGGTCTCTTCCGCCCTTGCTGACGAGGCGGAGAAGGAGGAGGCTGGCTGCACGGGCGCGCCGGCGCAGGCGGAGTGCCGCCACGTGCCGGAGAAGGAGCCCGCCGAGGTCCCTGATCGTCACTCGCCGGAGGAGGAGGCGGTGGAGGAGGCGGAGTGCCCTGACTCGCCGGAGGAGGAGGAGGAGGCGGAGGCGTCCAGTTCGGAAGGTTGATGAGCTCCTTCCGCCATAGGCATGGAGTCTTCAGAGCAGACCCCAGCCGAGTCTCCCCTTCACCGGTAGGGTGGTCAAGCTGGAGGTCCTCAAATCCCTCCGTTATTTCATCCACCATACCCTAGCATATCCTTCTGGAATCAGCCGGCAGTGAAAAGTTGCGCCGGGTTCAGTAGGATAAATAGAGCCAACAGCCGCCTTGACCTTCAAATTCATCCATTGCGTCATAAGGTGGCAATTTTGAGACTCCGTGATAGCATCCACGGGATAGCTGGCAGGAGCCATCAAGGCATGCTCCGTCTGAAGCAGCTCGGTGGAAGCCACGCTGCTTCTGCGCTGAGATGGTGGGGTAGCTTCGGGGGAAGCTTCGGCAGTACGTTTGCTGCGATTTGCTTCTCGTTCCTCTATCGCATCTACCCTTGCTTGCAGTACCTGCATTTGGGTCTACTGCACTTTTTTCCTCCTCTCATGGGATTTGTAACCGCCTGCGTCCGGAAACCCAACCTTCCACGGAATGGAGCCTGGCGTGCCTCGTGTCCGTCCAGGGTGCTCAGGATTCCCGAGGGCCATTGTCAGCTCGTCGTTCTCTCTATCTGGAAAGAACTTCCCTTGCTGCGCTGCTTCGATATACTGCTTAAGCTTCCTGACTGGTATGTCCATTTGATCGTTCGTCCAAATGCACTTCCCTGTTACAGGGTCCAAGGTTCCGCCAGCCCCGAAGAACCAAGTCCGGCAACGGTCTGGCCAGCTAATTGTCTCTGGTTCGATCCCTTTATCAACCAGATCATTCTCAATCTTGGCCCACTTAGGCTGGGCTACGAGGTAGCCACCTGACCCCGTGCGATGGTGAAGCATCTTCTTCGCAGCATTTTGCTTGTTTGTCGCCGACATCTTCTTACTCTTTTCCGATGTCTTGTGGGCCACAAATGCGGGCCAGTGATCTCTGATCTTCTCATATCTGCCCTTGAATTCTGGTGTCTCATTATTTTCGACAAACTTATTCAGCTCTTTCTTCCACCTCCTGAATAGTTCTGCCATCCTCTTAAGAGCAAAAGACTTGATTAATTGCTCTTTAACTGGGTTCTCTGGATTATCCTCTGGCGGTAGGGTGAAATTTGACTTCAGCTCAGTCCAAAGATCATTTTTCTGCATATCATTGACATAAGACACCTCAGGGTCTTCTATAGCCGGCTTAAACCATTGCTGGATGCTTATCGGGATCTTGTCCCTGACCAGAACCCCGCACTGAGCAACAAATGCGCTCTTTGTCCGGAGGGGTTCAATCGGTTGGCCGTCGGGCGCGATTGCTATGATCTCAAACTTTTCATCCGAGCTCAACTTTTTCTTCGGGCCTCGTGTCTTTACCGAAGTTGTGCTCAATCCGGAGGGCTAGAAAAAAGAACAAAGACTTAATTAATATGTGTACATACCAAAACAATGAATGCATCAATCAGCTAGTCAGCACAAGCTTAACTAATATATATACCTGGCCGGACTCGGTTCGGTCACCGGAGCCGTCATCACGGTCTCCTTCTTGCACCGGCATTGGGTCACCGGAGCCGTCCTCATGTTCTTCTTCTTGCACCGGCATTAGGTCACCGTAGCCATCTTCTTCACCCTCTCCTTCCAGACCATCGGTGTCATTGAGAAACAACGAGACGGCATCACTTCCTTCTGCGATTATGTCCCTCAACAACAGTTCTTTTGCTTCGTCTAGGGCGGTGTCCATAGTTTCTACAAATATTTACAACATGGCAATTATTATTCAAACATGACAGATGGATATATTAGTGCCAAACGTAGAACTAGCTACCTAATCATAGTAAGGAATCATATATATTAATTAGTGGTCTCGACCCCCCCCCCCACGTGTTGAAGCTATCGGGAGGGGGTATATATCGACAACGACGACACTACATCTATATGTCCCTCGACGACCCTCGTTCCCGATAAAAAAAGAGGAAGAAGAAGAAAAAAAGAGGAGAAGAAAGAATAGAGGAGAAGAACTCCTCTATTCTTTCTTCTCCTCTTTGTTTTCTTCTTCCTCTTCTTTTTTTATCCTCTTCTTCCTCTCATGTTCGAGAGGATCGCCGAGGGGTCGGAAGGTTGCCTAGTGTCAAAGGATTCAACAAAACCATGTCTTCATCATTAGGCGAAAGTAACAGGTGCATGATGGTACGAAGCTCTCCAAAGTTATTTTGGAACAGAGTCCTAGATAGGATAATTCTCTTTTTGGTACAAAGTTCAGCAAGAACCTTCCAACTATCGTTATTTGGAAGGCCTTTGCTGAAATTCATACAAAAAGGCAAATTATCCTATCCGGGACACCATTCCAAAATAACTTTGGAGGACTTCGTCATGCCCTGGTTACTTCCAGCTAATGATGAAGCCATGGATTTCTTCAATACTTTGACACTAGGAAACCTCTCTCGACCCCTCGGCGATCCTCGACCACTCGAACCCTCGACGACCCTGGAACCCTCGACCCCTAGACGACCCTGAAATAAAAAGAGGAGAAGAAGAAAGGAATATCTAGAGGAGAAGATCAAAGAAAAAAAAGAAGAAAAAAAAGAGGAGAAGAAGAAAGGAATAGAGGAATATATTCTATTTTCTCTTCTTCTCCTCTATTCCTTTCTTCTTCTCCTCTTCTTTTTTTTCTTTTTCTTATTTATTTTTCCCCTTCTTCCTCTCCTCTTCTTCTCCTTTCTTCCTCTTCTTATTTTCCTTTTTCCTCTCCTTCTTTTTCTTCTTCTTCCTTCTTTCTAGCTAGATATATAAAACTTTTCTAAAAATGTAACTTTTGCATATATACATGGAAAAAATTGTTATCGGGGAGGGAATATATTCTATTTTCTCTTCTTCTCCTCTATTCCTTTCTTCTTCTCCTCTTCTTTTTTTTCTTTTTCTTATTTATTTTTCCCCTTCTTCCTCTCCTCTTCTTCTCCTTTCTTCCTCTTCTTATTTTCCTTTTTCCTCTCCTTCTTTTTCTTCTTCTTCCTTCTTTCTAGCTAGATATATAAAACTTTTCTAAAAATGTAACTTTTGCATATATACATGGAAAAAATTGTTATCGGGGAGGGAATATATTCTATTTTCTCTTCTTCTCCTCTATTCCTTTCTTCTTCTCCTCTTCTTTTTTTTCTTTTTCTTATTTATTTTTCCCCTTCTTCCTCTCCTCTTCTTCTCCTTTCTTCCTCTTCTTATTTTCCTTTTTCCTCTCCTTCTTTTTCTTCTTCTTCCTTCTTTCTAGCTAGATATATAAAACTTTTCTAAAAATGTAACTTTTGCATATATACATGGAAAAAATTGTTATCGGGGAGGGAATATATTCTATTTTCTCTTCTTTCTCTTCTTTTTCTTTTCTTATTTATTTCTCCTCTTTCTTCCTCTCCTTTTCTTCTCCTTTCTTCCTCTTCTTATTTTCCTTTTCCTCTCATTCTTTTTCTTCTTCTTCCTTTCCTAGCTAGATATATAAAACTTTCTAAAAATGTAACTTTTGCATATATACATACATGGGAAAAAATTTATCGGGGAGGGGTATATCGACCCCCCCCCCTCGACCCTCTTTTACTTCTTCTTCCTTCTTCCTTCTTCCTCTTTTCTTCTCCAACACAAAACACATCTCATCTCATCTCATTTCATCCAAAAATAATTCTTTGCATATGAACATACATACATTTACTTTTTTTCTTAAATGTTACATATGAACATTTTCTTAAATGAGCATATGAACATTTTTTTAAATATTAATGAGCATATGAACATACATATCAACAAAAAATAGACCTTTTTCTTGGTAACAAAAAAAATGCAAAAAACAAGCATTATATATACAGCATATACAGAGCATTATACAGTGAACATACATACATACATACATACATACATACATACATACATACAGTGAGCATATACATGAGCATTATACGGCGACGACGACGATGGTTGGCGGTGGCGCGCGCTTACGGATGACGTGCGGGGACGGCAATGAGAAGGAAAAGGGGAGGAGGCAGGGGCTCACAGCGCGGGGAGGGGTCGAGGTCGCCGGCCGGAATCGGTGTGGGCGAAGATGACGGCATTGGCGGGGACGGCGGGCGGCTTCGGGGCAGCCTGGCGGCGATGGGGCAGGGGCGACGACGGGGGCGCGCGGACGGCGTCGGGGCGGCGCGTAGACGGCGTCTGGGCGGCGGGCGGCGTCGGGGCAGCGGATCGTCGTCGATCTGGGCAGCCTGGCAGCGTCGATGAGCTCGGCGTCGTCGGGCGGGCCGGGGGGCAACTGGCGATGAGTTCGTCAAATTTTCCCAAGTGCTACTTATATACCCAGGCCTTTGGTCCCGGTTCGTGGCACAAACCGAGACTAAAGGGGGCATTGGTCTCGGTTGGTGGCACCAACCGGGACCATAGGTCTCTTTTCAGCAGCCGAAAGGGCGGGAAGCAGAGGCCTATGGTCCCGGTTGGTGGCACCAACCGGGACTAAAGGCGGGCATTGGTCACGGTTGGTGACACGAACCGTGACCAATGCCCCCTTTAGTCCCGGTTGGTGCCACCAACCGGGACCAATGGCCTTGTGCTGCCCCGCGCCCAAAAGTTTAGCCCCACCTCGCTAGTTGAGAGGGCTCGGGAGTGGTTTATAAGCGCTGCTGTGCCCACCCTCCCGAGCTCCTCTCAACTGCAGGCTTTCGGGCCTAATCTGTCACTGCAATGCCTGTGGGCCTACTGGGCCTGCTGCGGGCCTGAATCCTGGCCCATGGTAGGGTTTCTAGTCGTATTCAGGCCGTGGTGGCCCAGTAGGTGGCATTTTTTGTTTTTTTGTTGCTTTATTTATTTTCTTTTGTTTTTTGCTTTATTTTTTAACTCTTTATGCTTTTAGTTTTAGAAAAATTATAAACTTTTTGTTAATGCCATTACTTTTCAAATTTGAAAATAATTTTTTAGTTTTTTGTTTTCTTTGTTGCTTTATTTATTTTATTTTGTGATTAACTTTACTATAAAAATAGTTTTTTCCTATTTTTTTGATTTGTTTTTTGCATTATTTATTTTCTTTTGTTTTTTGCTTTAATTTTTAATTCTGTTTGCTTTTAGGTTAGCAAAAATTATAAACTTTCTGTTAGTGCCATTAGTTTTAGAAAAATTATAAACTTTTTGTTAATGCCATTAGTTTTCAAATTTGAAAATAATTTTTTAGTTTTTTTGTTTTCTTTGTTGCTTTATTTATTTTATTTTGTGATTAACTTTACTATAAAAATAGTTTTTTCCTATTTTTTTGATTTGTTTTTTGCATTATTTATTTTCTTTTGTTTTTTGCTTTAATTTTTAATTCTGTTTGCTTTTAGGTTAGCAAAAATTATAAACTTTCTGTTAGTGCCATTAGTTTTAGAAAAATTATAAACTTTTTGTTAATGCCATTAGTTTTCAAATTTGAAAATAATTTTTTAGTTTTTTTGTTTTCTTTGTTGCTTTATTTATTTTATTTTGTGATTAACTTTACTATAAAAATAGTTTTTTCGTGTTTTTTTGATTTGTTTTTTGCATTATTTATTTTCTTTTGTTTTTTGCTTTAATTTTTAATTCTGTTTGCTTTTAGGTTAGCAAAATTATAAACTTTCTGTTAGTGCCATTAGTTTTAGAAAAATTATAAACTTTCTGTTAGTGCCATTAGTATTACGAGGGCCGAACCATAAGACATGAAAGCATTTCAAATGAACTCTGAAAAAGTTGAAAGTTGGGATGGTATCATAATTTCACCCAGATAGCATGTGCATGTACAAAACGGACAATGGTAGCATGTTCATGTGTTACAAAGTTGCGGGAGAAAGTCTTCACTTTTTCTTCGCTTGTGTCATTTGCTTATTGCGCCGTAACCATAGATAATCTTCATTGTTTATCAGGATGCTTGGGTCAGCCTTGACATTGAAGGGAGGAATTTCATGAAACTTTTCATAATCTTCAGACATGTCTGTCTTGCCGTCCACTCCCAGGATGTCCTTTTTTCCTGAAAGAACTATGTGGCGCTTTGGCTCATCGTATGATGTATTCGCTTCCTTATCTTTTCTTTTTCTCGGTTTGGTAGACATGTCCTTCACATAGATAACCTGTGCCACATCATTGGCTAGGACGAACGGTTCGTCAGTGTACCCAAGATTTTTCAGATCCACTGTTGTCATTCCGTACTGTGGGTCTACCTGTACCCCGCCGCCTAACAGATTGACCCATTTGCACTTAAACAAAGGGACCTTAAAATCAGGTCCATAGTCAAGTTCCCATATGTCCACTATGTAACCATAATATGTATCCTTTCCGCTCTCGGTTGCTGCATCAAAGCGGACACCGCTGTTTTGGTTGGTGCTCTTTTGATCTTGGGCGATCGTGTAAAATGCATTCCCATTTATCTCGTATCCTTTGTAAGTCAATACAGTCAAAGATGGTCCCCTGGACAACAAGTACAACTCATCACAAACAATGTTGTCACCTCTGAGACGTGCTTCCAACCAACTGCTGAAAGTCCTAATGTGTTCACATGTAATCCAGTCGTCGCACTGCTCCGGGTGTTTGGAGCGCAGACTGTTCTTGTGTTCATCGACATACGGGGTCACCAAGGTAGAGTTCTGTAGAACTGTGTAGTGTTCTTGAGACCAAGAATATCTGTCCCTGCATATTATTGAGTCTCTTCCAAGAGTGCCTTTTCCAGTCAGTCTCCCCTCATACCGCGATTTAGGGAGACCTATCTTGTTAAGGCCAGGAATGAAGTCAACACAAAACCCGATAACATCCTCTGTTTGATGGCCCATGGAGATGCTTCCTTCTGGCCTAGCGCGATTACGGACATATTTCTTTAGGTCTCCCATGAACCTTTCAAAGGGGAACATATTGTGTAGAAATACGGGCCCCAGGATGACAATCTCGTCGACTAGATGAACTAGGACGTGCGTCATGATATTGAAGAAGGATGGTGGGAACACCAGCTCGAAACTGACAAGACATTCACATCACTCCTTAGCCTTGGTACGATTTCTGGATCGATCACCTTCTGAGAGATTTCATTGAGGAATGCACATAGCTTCACAATGGCTAATCGGACGTTTTCCGGTAGAAGCCCCCTCAATGCAACCGGAAGCAGTTGCATCATAATCACGTGGCAGTCATGAGACTTTAGGTTCTGAAACTTTTTCTCTGGCATATTTATTATTCCCTTTATATTCGACGAGAAGCCAGTCGTGACCTTCATACTGAGCAGGCATTCAAAGAAGATTTCTTTCTCTTCTTTCGTAAGAGCGTAGCTGGCAAGACCTTTATACTGCTTCGGAGGCATGCCGTCTTTTTCGTGCAAACGTTGCAGGTCCTCCCGTGCCTCAGGTGTATCTTTTGTCTTCCCATACACGCCCAAGAAGCCTAGCAGGTTCACGCAAAGGTTCTTCGTCACGTGCATCACGTCGATTGAGGAGCGGACCTCTAGGTCTTTCCAGTAGGGTAGGTCCCAAAATATAGATTTCTTCTTCCACATGGGTGCGTGTCCCTCAGCGTCATTCGGAACAGCTAGTCCACCAGGACCCTTTCCAAAGATTACGTAGTGTAAATCATTGACCATAGCAAGCACGTGATCACCGGTGCGCATGGCGGGCTTCTTCCGGTGATCTGCCTCGCCTTTGAAATGCTTGCCTTTCTTTCGACATTGATGGTTGGTCGGAAGAAATCGACGATGGCCCAGGTACACATTCTTCCTGCATTTGTCCAGGTATATACTTTCAGTGTCATCTAAACAGTGCGTGCATGCGTGATATACTTTGTTTGTCTATCCTGAAAGGTTACTGAGAGCCGGCCAATCGTTGTTGGTCACGAACAACAACGCCTTAAGGTTAAATTCCTCCTTTCTGTGATCATCCCACGTACGTACACCGTTTTCATTCCACAGCTGTAAAAGTTCTTCAACTAATGGCCTTAGGTACACATCAATTTCGTTGCCGGGTTGCTTAGGGCCTTGGATGAGAACTGGCATCATAATGAACTTCCGTTTCATGCACATACAAGGAGGAAGGTTATACATACATAGAGTCACGGGCCAGGTGCTGTGATTGCTGCTCTGCTCCCCGAAAGGATTAATGCCATCCGCGCTTAAAGCAAACCATACATTCCTTGGGTCCTTTGCAAACTCATCCCAGTACTTTCTCTTGATTTTTCTCCACTGCGACCCGTCAGCGGGTGCTCTCAACTTCCCATCTTTCTTTCGGTTCTCACCGTGCCATCGCATCAACTTGGCATGCTCTTCGTTTTTGAACAGACGTTTCAACCGTGGTATTATAGGAGCATACCACATCACCTTCGCAGGAACCCTTTTCCTGGGGGCCTCGCCGTCAACATCACCAGAGTCATCTCGTCTGATCTTATACCGCAATGCACCGCATACCGGGCATGCGTTCAGATCCTTGTATGCACTGCGGTAGAGGATGCAGTCATTAGGGCATGCATGTATCTTCTCCACCTCCAATCCTAGAGGGCATACGACCTTCTTTGTTGCGTATGTACTATCGGGCAATTCGTTATCCTTTGGAAGCTTCTTCTTCAATATTTTCAGTAGCTTCTCAAATCCTTTGTTAGCCACAACATTCTCTGCCTTCCACTGCAGCAATTCCAGTACGGTACCGAGCTTTGTGTTGCCATCTTCGCAATTGGGGTATAACCCTTTTTTGTGATCCTCTAACATGCGATCGAACTTCAGCTTCTCCTTTTGACTAATGCATTGCGTCCTTGCATCGACAATGACCCGGCGGAGATCATCATCATCGGGTACATCGTCTGGTTCCTCTTGATCTTCAGCAGCTTCACCCGTTGCAGCATCATTGGGCACATCGTCTGGTTCCTCTTGATCTTCACCAGCTCCCCCGGTTGCAGCATCACCGTATTCAGGGGGCACATAGTTGTCATCGTAGTCTTCTTCTTCGCCATCTTCCATCATAACCCCTATTTCTCCATGCCTCGTCCAAACATTATAGTGTGGCATGAAACCCTTGTAAAGCAGGTGGGAGTGAAGGATTTTCTGGTTAGAGTAAGACCTCGTATTCCCACATTCAGTGCATGGACAACACATAAAACCATTCTGCTTGTTTGCCTCAGCCGCATCGAGAAACTCATGCACGCCCTTAATGTACTCGCGGGTGTGTCTGTCACCGTACATCCGTTGCCAATTCATCTGCGTGCATTATATATAATTAAGTGTCCAAATTAATAGAAGTTCATCATCACATTAAAACCAAAGTGCATACATAGTTCTCATCTAACAACATATAGCTCTCCAGAGCATCTAATTAATTAAACCATACATTGAAACTATGTAAAACATTTCAATGTGAAAACAAATGCGATCATAATCGCAACCAAGGTAACAATTGATCCAACGGCATAATGATACCAAGCCTTGGTATGAATGGCATATTTTCTAATCTTTCTAATCTTCAAGCGCATTGCATCCATCTTGATCTTGTGATCATCGACGACATCCGCAACATGCAACTCCAATATCATCTTCTCCTCCTCAATTTTTTTTTTATTTTTTCCTTCAACAAATTGTTTTCTTCTTCAACTAAATTTAACCTCTCGACAATAGGGTCGGTTGGCATTTCTGATTCACATACATCCTAGATAAATAAAATCTATGTCACGTTGGTCGGCATAATTTTCATAAACAATAAATGAACCAATAGTTATAAAGATAATATACATACCACATCCGAATCATAGACAGGACGAGGGCCGACGGGGGCGGATACCAAAAACATCGCACTATATAAGATGCAATAATAAATGTAAGAAAATGATACAAGTATTTATCTAAACATACAAGTAAGAATATTTTTCCTTTCAGAAAGAAGATAAGAAGAAGAGGCTCACCACGGTGGTGTCGGTGATGAGATCGGCGCGGGTGATCGACGGCGGTGAAGACGGGGACGGGGCGTGACGGACCGCTAAATCTAGACAAATCTCGCAGAAAATGGAGCTTGGAGGTCGAGCTTCGAGAGGAGAAAGCTTAAGTAGTGTGGCTCGGGCATTCCATCGAACACCTCATGTGCATAGGAGGTGAGCTAGAGCACCACAAAGCCCTCTCCCCCTCGGCCAGAGAAAAACAGAGCACTGGGGTGCTCTGCTCGCGAGCGAGGGGTATATATAGGCACGTCATTGGTCCCGGTTGGTGACATGAGCCGGGACTAAAGGGGAGCCTTTGGTCCCGGTTCAAGCCACCAATCGGGACCAATGGTGGTGGGCCAGGAGCGAGGCCCATTGGTCCCGGTTCATCCCACCAACCGGGACCAATGGCCCATGTGGCCCGGCCGGCCCCCTGGGCTCACGAACCGGGACCAATGCCCACATTGGTCCCGGTTCTGGACTGAACCGGGACTAATGGACTGACCCGGCCTGGACCAAAGCCCTGTTTTCTACTAGTGCTCACCCTCTCCCGCGATGGCCGAGCGCCATCCTCGCCGCCGTTCGCCGTAGTCGTCACCAGAGCCACCCCCTCGCTCCTCTGTCGTGCCCATGAGCTCTGCCTCCGTCATCTACGCCTCCTCGACGACTCATGTGACGCCGGACGCCCTGAAGCCTCGCCAACACCGTCGTTCCCCTCGTCAGTCGCCGCGGATCCTCGCCACCGATTCAGGAGCTACAGTACCTCCCCGAGCACTCTGAGCTTCTCTGCGAGTCCTTCGTGAGCCCCCTTTCCCCTACCCCTAGCCTCGTTGCTTTGCTCGACCTCTAGCTAGCGCTGCCGCCATGGCCGAGCTCCGCCGCCGCCTGCCTTGTCGTGTGCCACCATTACATCCCGCGCCCGTCGTTGCAGAGCACGGCAATGAGCTCGTCGTGCCTCTAGGAGGCCGGCTATCCCTTTTGCTAGCTCGCCCGTGCCCCGTAGCACCGCTGCCCGCATATGCCTGAGCGCCGTCACCGCCCACCTCAACGTCGGCGAAGCCAGAGCCCTCCCTTGCAGCTGCCACTTGCACCACCCAACGCGCCTCTCTGCGAGCTTTTGAAAGAGCCTAGCCGCGCTTCAAACGGCCGCCGGAATCGGCCGGCCGGAGTACCTCCACCGTCGGCTGTGGTCGCCGGTGACTAACCGCCGGCGTAACCAGCCATTAGGGCCTAAGCACCCTGCTAATTACCCCCTGCAGTCAATGACAGCCGGGCCCCACCGCATTACTAACCGGCTAACCAAATAGTTTAAGGATAATCTAATTACCATGGGGCCACGTGTCAGATTTGACTACGCTGACGTGGTCGTTGACCGGGCCCACCTGTCAGTGACCCTGGCCAGCACCGTGTCACTGACCAGTGGGACCCACTAGTCAGTTTTGACCCAGAACAGCTCAGTTGACCTGCTGATGTCACACACACATCATGCTGACGCAATAAATGATTTTCTTGATTTAAGTTTATTCAGGAAATTCCACAAAATGCCCAAAACTTCTAAAAATCATAGAAATTAATCTATAGCTCCAAATGAAATAAATTATATATGAAAAATTATCAGAAAAAATCAAGAAATCCATCTGTACTACTTTCATGCATGTTAGAACAACTTAAGGCCACTGTTTAGGCCAATTCATATAAATGGAATTTATACTCTCACATATGGAGTTTGAATTTGAACCTAGGGTTCAAACCAACTCCATTTAACATGTTGCTAGTTGCATTAGCTCAAACCACAGCATATTGACATGTCATGATCATGCATCATATTGTGCATTGCATTGATTGTGTTTCTTTCTCTGTTGCTGGTATTTGTCCCCTCTCGATAGACGTGGTTTTGACGATGAGATCGATGACACCGATGAAGAACTATACTATCTTCAGAAGTGCCAGGCAAGCAAAACCCCCTTGTTCATTCCGATACAATCCCACTCTCTCGCTCCTGCTCTCTTTTACTGCATTAGGACAACAACGATTCAACTGTTACATGTTGCGGTAGTTGAACCCCTTTCCTCTGCATGACCTGTCATTGCCACAGTAAATAGATGAAACCCACTAGCATGAGTAGGAGTTGTTTGAGCCCTGATGTGCCTACTCCTTCATGCTTGTTTGTCATGCCTGCTAATGCATAGAGTTGTGTCAGGTCTGATTCATCGGGAATGAATCGGAGGTGTGTGAACATGTCCTACTGTGTGTGAGCTAAGTGTGTGAACACGTTTTGGTAAAGGTAGCGGTGAGAGGCCATGTAGGAGTACATGGTGGGTTGTCTCATTGAAGCCGTCCTCAAGAACTGAGTTCTGTGTTTGTGATTCATGGAACAGTTACTACCACGCATTGGGCCTGAAACCAATGGACCCTCTCGGCTTCTTGATCACCCTTGTCCTCTGTCTAGGAGTTGCAACTAGTTTCTGGTGTTTATAGGATATGTGTTGGCAGCCGTGCGTAGCGCTGACCCTACGGGTGGGCTATGATGCGGTAGATACACCGTGGCCGGGCATGCCGGGCGCCCGTTTGGTGTCTCGGAACCCTGTACACATCGTCCGGGGCCGTATGTGGAAACCTCGGCCGGACTCCCTGCGGATGGAACCTGGATAGGCGATAAACCTGGACTAGAGACTTGAGTGTTTAGGTAGGCCATGGCCGACACCCTCGTTGGGCTTCCGCTTGAAGGTTGCCGAGTACATGTCGTGTAAACGGCGGTAAGTGGTGAGAGCGTGTGTGAAGAAGTACACCCCTGCAGGGTTAACATCTTCTATTCGAATAGCCGTGTCCGCAGTAATGGACTTCTGGGTTGGCTATAACAGTTCATAGACAAGTGAAAGTGGATACTCTAAAACTCGCAAGATAAGTGTGAGTGCTATGGATGGCCTTCTCGTAGGGAGACGGGAGCGGATCCATAGTGGTGTATTGGATGGTGAATATGTGGACTCGTGTGCGCCACCTCAAAGAGTTGCTTGTAGTCGTGGTTCAGGATAGCCACCGAGTCAAAGCTGGCTTGCTGCAGTTAAACTCCACCATACCTTCGTTGATAATGATGCATATGTAGTTAGATCTGATGTAAGTCTTACTAGGTACATTTGTACTCACGTTTTCTTAATTTATGTTTTGTAGAGAGACGTCAGTATCACTAGTAGTTCCGCTTGGACTTCGACGTTTAGCTTGTTACCTCAGCTACGATCTTGTACCCTTGGGAGGGTCTTGTAAATAGTCAGGCTTCTTAGTCTTTTTTTCCATTTGTAGATGTCTGTACTCAGACATGTTAAGCTTCTGCATGTGTTTGACTTGTATGCTCTGCATGTTGGGTCATGAGACCCATGTTTGTAATATCTCGCTCCTCGGAGCCTAATGAATAAATGTTTGAGTCGTACGGTCTTGTTATGATGCCATGTTGTATTTACACATTTCGAGCATATTGTGTGTATGATTGAAATGCTTGGTATGTGTGGGGTCCGACAATCTAGTTGTTTATCCTTGGCAGCCTCTCTTATGGGGAAATATAGTCTTGTGCTTCCATGAGCCATAGTAGTCCACTACAGCCCGGTTCACCGGACTCCTGTTAGCCCAGCACTACTGCTCAGGACACTTGACTGGCCGGCATGTGTTTCACTTCGTTCCTGTGTCTGTCCCTTCGGGGAAATGTCACGCGGTAACATCTGGAGTCCTGCCTAGCCTGCTACAACCCGGGTTCCCGGAGTCCTGTTAGCCTAGTGCTACAGCCCGGATTTACACGCTGCTGACCGACATGCTCGATGTGATTCATGTATGCCTGTCCCCATAGGTTAGTGCCGCTTTGGGTTCACGACTAGCCATGTCGGCCCAGGTTCTCTGTCATATGGATGCTAGTGACACTATCATATACGTGAGCCAAAAGACGCAAATGGTCCCGGGCCATGGTAAGGCGACACCCGTGGGAATACCGTGCGTGAGGCCGCAAAGTGATATGAGGTGTTACCGGCTAGATCGACGTGACTTGGAATCGGGGTCCTGACAGCTTTGGTATCAGAGCCTGACTGCCTGTAGGATTACCAAGCCAAACTGGTCGAAGTCGAGTCTAGAAATGCTTTAGTTATGTAAGGGAATTGATTGTGGAAGGGAACGTAAGGCTCTTTTTACTCCTTTACCTTATGTCCTTCTGATCTGAGTCAGCCTCTTCTTTTCTACGAGGATTAAGAACTAGGCATTCTCATCTATTTATCAGGATGACGTGTTCTAATCCATAGACTTATAGAATTGATAGTTTCAAGCCTCAGTTCCATTCCTACTACTTCCGTATGTTGATAGTTGATCTCGGAACCTTGATATTGTGTTGTTGAGTGGTTATGCCACTATTTTGCAGGATGTCTCAAATAATTTTGAGCATTTACAGCCGTTATGCTGTCCGAGTCATCCCAGGTCTCTAACTAGTCTGATGCATTTGCAAATCCCTTCTTCCCGTTTCCGATGTCCTTTTGGGCCAGATTAAGCACACTAGCGGTCTGTTGAGGTACTCTACTCCTCGACATATATGTTGGAGCTATTATAATGACCCTAGGTGTTTAGGGAGTCACCTAGTAATATAGCCATGTTTTGTGTTCCCGGTGTGATGATTCTGGCCATCATTCTCGAAAGCATCCCATCATGTTATTAGTTAGTAGGTATTCTATTCCTGGGTTCTTGAACCCGAGATTCACCTTACTTAATTCATGTTCATAGTGCTTGCTAGTTCCTTTAGGATAATTAGTAACCCTTGTGATAGTCCTCGAGGTCCATGGTATATCATTCTTCCAGATATCCTGAACCATTCTTGGCAGAAGTTCTTTGAACCAAAAGATCACAACTGGAGTGCTCTTGATGAGTTCTCCATTATACTTGTGACTCTGCCAATCCTACCTCTCTGCATGGGTTATCCGGAAGAAATATGTTGAACTCATTCGACAAGTTAATCTATGCATCCACAACTTAGAAAGTTATATGTGCCATGAGTTGCCCCTCTTTAGTTGTTTCCTGACCTTCGGATATCAATTGATAGTCAAGGGTATGCGTGCATTCGTCCAACGATGCCTATTATTCTTGTGGTCCATCAAGCCATTCTATTCTAGAATGACTAGGAGAAACAAACTCCAGTACCTCATCCATATCTAGGATTGGGTCAAAGCAGTTGTATTCCGCAGATCAAAATGCCAATCCAGCTTTTGATTATGTTCTACCCTGAAGTATTGCCCTCTTTATGTCAGGCATATCATAGGAATTGCACAACCTCCTATGAACTCTTGATACAGTGATACTTCTCGCCATCATCGTTCATTCCTCGGCCTCCGTGTTATTGTAACTGGAATGCCGACAAGTGAATCGTGATGTATGAAATCAATACTCCGAGCAACTCGTTGCTTGGTAGTAAATGGACAATATTCTCATTCTTAGTGTGTTGGTTATTGAACTACCATTTAAGATTGATCGTGCTACCTATTCCATATTTCCGAAGCACTATTCGATCAATGAGTTAGGATTGTGTCAAACCCTTGCTCTATTGATCACATCGTCTTGCCTCGCAAAGCAAGATTGTTCTCGAGCTTAATAACATATCGGTGGGTTGTGATTTTCCAAATATCTTCTTGGAAGTATCACCAGGTTGTCACCTGATCGCTATGTTGAGTTCGTGATCAAGTTGGTTTCTTGTAGCCACCCTTTTCTCCAAGAATCTGTGTTGGATACCCCTGAGCTAGTTGGTTAAGCTTAACAACAACTTGGAGAGTTGGAAGATAAAAGCTTGTCTTGCTTAGTTCGTGTTAAGGGATATCTTTTGTGTGTGTGTGTTGAAGAAAGATGATATGTTCATCGATTGGTCCTCGTGATCAGTTATTGGATCTATTGCCTTGTCCAAACTTTGATTTGAGTGCGCGCTATCCTCAAATCAAATCAGAACCAACGATGTTCGTAATGTTGTCCTACTCGAGGTTGATTCCTCGGGCGTACACCATTACATCCTTTGTTCTGACCAATGCTATCACCGTGTTCACTTAATTGTGGAATTCCATCTATATGGAAGCCTAGATGGTTGTTTGTTGAGCCCATTGACAACATTATCATCTTGTCCATGATTCATGTTGAACATCTAAGTTAGCGTTGGAAACTTTGAAAGCATTTCTTCATGGTAGCTCATGAAGCATATGTTTGGATGAAAGAAGTGACTACCTCTAATTCACGTGCATTTGGTGAAAGTTGCCGCCGTGGATTCAAGAAAGCTTGTTCTGCTTCCTTGGAATCATCCCAAGTTAGTCATGCATGTGCGAAGTATTCTATGGTTTGATAGGCTCGCTACCTCCAGTCCATATGTGTCCCTAGCACACCAAGCCACTGACTGATTTGTTCTAAGAGAAGGAGTTAAGTGCTAATCCATGGTAATGCACAAGACTTCGATATCCTCGATGATGGTTCCCAACCTGAACTTGGTAGTGTTTTATCATAAGACTACTATGTGGTCATGCTTGTCTAGGACAGCATGTTCATATATGTTTAGCAGGACCAGCTCATGTTCTGGAGCTTACTATCGTAGCTCATTTCCTGAGAATCTCGCCACGTCATCTCGTCGATTTGTGTTGCAAACTTTCACTTTTCTTTCTAGATTCGACGAGTCTGGAATATCCTGACACCAACCAGATCTGAATCTTAAGCAGATATGATGGTTGGAACGTGTCCCAAGAGTTATAATATTGGTCTCTCGGTAACCCGGTAACGTGGATGTCGTGGCCAACCCACCTAGCCGGAAGGTCTATTATTGTAATATCTTGGTTGAAGAAGTTGGTCACCTCCCCATAAGGATCTCGCAGGATCTGCCTCCGTAGTTATTCCTTATGGATTCTTAAGCTTCCCAAGTCCGACCTTTTAATTGATGTTCTAGTTATCAAACCATATCTACAAATGGGTTGCGCTAGCACATCAAGGAGAACATTAGAAGCGGGGTGCTAAATGTCTCTCGGTCGATCATCCAGATTTCGTTCCCTTGGCTTCACTAAGGTGAAATCTGAGAAAGGGGTGTCTTCTATGCATCTGCATTGTCCATCAGTATTTGTCAAGGTAGTAAGATGTGTTGCCAGGATCCTCGACACGGATGTTGGTAGAACCTTGATGAATATGGAAATGCTCAAGTTCCTAAGAGCACGCGCAAGCAAAATCATCCCTTGCGTTGTCTTCAACAAGGTAGTCCACATCATCCATCCTAGTCCGAGTATGCCATTTCTTCGAGCTATTTCAAACGATCAGTTGTAAATTGCCTTAAGCTGGAATGAAGAGTTTCAATGATCTATGGATCAAAAGTAATTCTTTTTGCCACTTAAGGGAATATCTCTGCGAGTCACCTTCTTAAAGGTGTCTCGTTGTGGTATCATGGCAACCCAACTCCTTGCTATGTCGACACCGTTCACCACCCTCCTAGGTGTGGGGATTCCGCTACTTATTTAAACTTTGTCATATGCTCATTTCCATCATTCTTAATGTGTGTATCGTGTCTCATCTTGACAGATGTCTCTATGTCTCGTTCTGAGAGTTGATCGTCGGTTGCTCGATCTTCGAGAAGATCGATTCTTCAAGGGTTTCTTTTCTTTCCGTCATCATGCTGGATGAAGATCCCGAAAGCAAAGACGTTAAGATCAAGATGACGCAATGAATCAACATCCTCGGAAAGGGCAGTTGGATCGAGAAGACTGCGATAGTTTGGTGACCCCCTTCCTTCTTACCTCATGTCTCGAATCTCGGGCTAAGATTCTTGTTTAATGGGGGTGAGTTGTCACATCCCTAGCTCAGCCCCTGTTGTCCTTGCTTGATCTTCTTGCATCATGTTTAAATTTTATTGAAAGTTGAATTGGGGAAAGTGGAAAGCCTCAGAAGTCTTAAACAAAAATGATCAACATTAAAAATTGTTTCAAATGAGCCCAACAAAATGTTCCTGCTTACCTCTTAAAATATTGGCAAGAGCTATAACTCAAACCAATATTTTTGGAATCACAGAAATAATTATTCTTGGGCATTTGAATTAAATCACTAGCTATTTGATTTGGGTTTATATTTACTATAAAATAGATATAAGCCCAATAATTTCAAAAATTTGCATGTGGCTCTGAACTAGTTTCCTAAGTCCACAAAATAATTTTCAAAAGCATAAAAATTGATTTGTTTGAAAACCAAACTCAAAACAAACTTCAAAAAAAATATAGAAAAAAGAACAAACAGAAAATAGAAAAGGCAGGGCCTTACCTGACTTACCTTCCTGGCCCAACTCCTGTTCCGGCCCAGCCCACAGGGGCAATGCCGTCTTCTTCCTCCGGCCAGGAGGAGAAGCAGCTGCGTGCCGGCACCCGCGCGGCCGACGACGCCACCTCCTGCTCCAGCGCGACGACCCGGCGCTTCTAGCCACGCCACGGAGACGCCCAGCACCCCGTGCACCTCTCCCCTCTCTCCCCCTCGTCTCCCTCACCCTCTCCCGCAATGGCCGAGTGCCATCCTCGCCGCCGTTCGCCGTAGTCGTCACCAGAGCCACCCCCTCGCCCCTCTGTCGTGCCCATGAGCTCCACCTCCGTCGTCTACGCCTCCTCGACGACTCACGCGACGCCGGACGCCCTGAAGCCTCGCCAACACCGTCGTTCCCCTCGTCGGTCGCCGCGGATCCTCGCCGCCGCTTCAGGAGCTACAGGACCTCCCCGAGCACTCTGAGCTTCTCTGCGAGTCCTCCGTGAGCCCCTCTTTCCCCTACCCCTAGCCTCGTTGCTTCGCTCGAGCTCTAGCTAGCGTTGCTGCCATGGCCGAGCTCCGTCACCGCCTGCCTTGCCGTGCGCCACCATTATAGCCCGCGCCCATCGTTGCAGAGCACTGCAACGAGCTCTTCGTGCTTCCAGGAGGCCGGCTATCCCTTTTGCTAGCTCGCCCGTGCCTCGTAGCATCGCTGCCCGCATGTGCCCGAGCGCCGTCGCCGCCCACCTCAACGTCGGCGAAGCCAGAGCCCTCCCTTGCAGCTGCCACTTGCACCACCTGACGCGCCTCTCTGCGAGCTTTCGAAAGAGCCTAGCCGCGCTTCAAACGGCCGCCGGAATCGGCCGGCCGGAGTACCTCCGCCGTCGGCCGTGGTCGCCGGTGACTAACCGCCGGCGTAACCAGCCATTAGGGCCTAAGCACCCTGCTAATTACCCCCTGCAGTCAATGACAGTCGGGCCCCACCGCATTACTAACCGGCTAACCAAATAGTTTAAGGATAATCTAATTACCGTGGGGCCACGTGTCAGATTTGACTACGCTGACGTGGCCGTTGACCGGGCCCACCTGTCAGTGACCCTGGCCAGCACCGTGTCACTGACCAGTGGGACCCACTAGTCAATTTTGACCCAGAACAGCTCAGTTGACCTGCTGATATCACACAGACGTCATGCTGATGGTATAAATCATTTTCTGGATTTAAGTTTATTCAGGAAATTCCAGAAAATGCCCAAAACTTCAAAAATCATAGAAATTAATCTATAGCTCCAAATGAAATAAATTATATATGAAAAATTATCAGAAAAAATCAAGAAATCCATCTGTACTACTTTCATGCATGTTAGAACAACTTAAGGCCACTGTTTAGGCCAATTCATATAAATGGAATTTATACTCTCACATATGGAGTTTGAATTTGAACCTAGGGTTCAAACCAACTCCATTTAACATGTTGCTAGTTGCATTAGCTCAAACCACAGCATATTGACATGTCATGATCATGCATCATATTGTGCATTGCATTGATTGTGTTTCTTTCTCTGTTGCCGGTATTTGTCCCCTCTCGATAGACGTGGTTTTGACGATGAGATCGATGACACCGATGAAGAACTATACTATCTTCAGAAGTGCCAGGCAAGCAAAACCCCCTTGTTCATTCCGATACAATCCCACTCTCTCGCTCCTGCTCTCTTTTACTGCATTAGGACAACAACGATTCAACTGTTACATGTTGCGGTAGTTGAACCCCCTTCCTCTGCATGACCTGTCATTGCCACAGTAAATAGATGAAACCCACTAGCATGAGTAGGAGTTGTTTGAGCCCTGATGTGCCTACTCCTTCAAGCTTGTTTGTCATGCCTGCTAATGCATAGAGTTGTGTCTGGTCTGATTCATCGGGAATGAATCGGAGGTGTGTGAACATGTCCTACTGTGTGTGAGCTAAGTGTGTGAACATGTTGTGGTAAAGGTAGCGGTGAGAGGCCATGTAGGAGTACATGGTGGGTTGTCTCATTGAAGCCGTCCTCAGGAACTGAGTTCTGTGTTTGTGATTCATGAAACAGTTACTACCACGCATTGGGCCCGAAACCAATGGACCCTCTCGGCTTCTTGATCACCCTTGTCCTCTGTCCAGGAGTTGCAACTAGTTTCTGGTGTTTATAGGATATGTGTTGGCAACTGTGCGTAGCGCTGACCCTACGGGTGGGCTATGATGCGGTAGATACACCGTGGCCGGGCATGCCGGGCGCCCGTTTGGTGTCTCGGAACCCTATACACATCGTCCGGGGCCGTATGTGGAAACCTCGGCCGGACTCCCTGCGGATGGAACCTGGATAGGCGATAAACCTGGACTAGAGACTTGAGTGTTTAGGTAGGCCATGGCCGACACCCTCGTTGGGCTTCCGCTTGAAGGTTGCCGAGTACATGTCGTGTAAACGGCGGTAAGTGGTGAGAGCGTGTGTGAAGAAGTACACCCCTGCAGGGTTAACATCTTCTATTCGAATAGCCGTGTCCGCAGTAATGGACTTCTAGGTTGGCTATAACAGTTCATAGACAAGTGAAAGTGGATACTCTAAAACTCGCAAGATAAGTGTGAGTGCTATGGATGGCCTTCTCGTAGGGAGACGGGAGCGGATCCATAGTGGTGTATTGGATGGTGAATATGTGGACTCGTGTGCGCCACCTCAAAGAGTTGCTTGTAGTCGTGGTTCAGGATAGCCACCGAGTCAAAGCTGGCTTGCTGCAGTTAAACTCCACCATACCTTCGTTGATAATGATGCATATGTAGTTAGATCTGATGTAAGTCTTACTAGGTACATTTGTACTCAAGTTTGCTTAATTTATGTTTTGCAGAGAGACGTCAGTATCACTAGTAGTTCCGCTTGGACTTCGACGTTTAGCTTGTTACCTCAGCTACGATCTTGTACCCTTGGGAGGGTCTTGTAAATAGTCAGGCTTCTTAGTCTTTTTTCCATTTGTAGATGTCTGTACTCAGACATGTTAAGATTCCGCATGTGTTTGACTTGTATGCTCTGAATGTTGGGTCATGAGACCCATGTTTGTAATATCTCGCTCCTCGGAGCCTAATGAATCAATGTTTGAGTCGTAGAGTCTTGTTATGATGCCATGTTGTATTTACACATGTCGAGCATATTGTGTGTATGATTGAAATGCTTGGTATGTGTGGGATCCGACAATCTAGTTGTTTATACTTGGCAGCCTCTCTTATGGGGAAATGTAGTCTTGTGCTTCCATGAGCCATAGTAGTCCGCTACAGTCCGGTTCACCGGAGTCCTGTTAGCCCAGCACTACTGCTCAGGACACTTGACTGGCCGGCATGTGTTTCACTTCGTTCCTGTGTCTGTCCCTTCGGGGAAATGTCACGCGGTAACATCCGGAGTCCTGCCTAGCCTGCTACAGCCCGGGTTCCCGGAGTCCTGTTAGCCTAGTGCTACAGCCCGGATTTACACGCTGCTGACCGACATGCTCGATGTGATTCATGTATGCCTGTCCCCATAGGTTAGTGCCGCTTTGGGTTCACGACTAGCCATGTCGGCCTGGGTTCTCTGTCATATGGATGCTAGCGACACTATCATATACGTGAGCCAAAAGACGCAAACGGTCCCGGGCCATGGTAAGGCGACACCCATGGGAATACCGTGCGTGAGGCCGCAAAGTGATATGAGGTGTTACTGGCTAGATCAACATGACTTGGAATCGGGGTCCTGACAACTCCATTCTCAGTGAGTAGTTTATAGACCCACTTGCTGAGAAGTGCGATATTTTTAATCTCAAGGTCTTGGATTCCCAGGCCCCCTTGGCTTTTAGGTCTGCATAATACGCTCCACCTAGCCAGTCTATATTTCTTGGTTTCGTTATGACACTGCCAAAAAAATCTGGATCTAAAGTAATCTAGACGCTGTAGAACCCCTTTCGGCAGGTGGAAGAATGACAACATGTATAAAACCATGTTGCTTAGGACGGAATTGATCTAGATCAACCGCCCCCCATAAGACAAGAGTTTGGCCTTCCAACTGGCTAAACGTTTCTCAAGTCTCTCTTCCACATGCTTCCACTCAGCGATAGTTAAACGCCGATAGTGTATGGGGATACCCAGATACCTAATCAGAAACTGCCCGAGCTGGCATCCAAAAATCTCGGCATACTCGGGTGCAGATTCTGCAGCATCTCCAAAGCAAAAAAGTTCACTCTTATGAAAATTAATTTTGAGACCAGAAAGTTCCTCAAAGGCACATAAGAGCAGCTTGAGATTTCTTGCTTTATCTAGATCATGAGCCATAAATAGAATCGTGTCATCCGCATATTGTAGAATGGATAGACCATCTTCTACCAAGTGTGGAATGACCCCGCTAATTTGACCATCCATCTTGGCCCGCTCCACTAGGGTAGCTAGCATGTCGTCCACAATGTTAAACAAAATAGGAGATGCGGGGTCGCCTTGACGAAGCCCCTTCCTTGTCTGAAAATAGTTGCCAACATCTTCATTAACTTTTATGGCCACACTACCGCCAGAGACAAAGCTCTCTACCCAGCGGAACCATTTTTGTGAAAACCCTTTCATACGCAATGTTTGCAACAGGAAGGGCCACTTAACTTTGTCGTAGGCTTTCTCAAAATCAATTTTAAGAAGACACCGTTCATTTTTTCCGGTGCAGTTCATGTACAGTTTCGTGCAGGACGACCACTCCATCTAAAATGTTGCGACCTTGCATAAATGTTGTTTGAGTGGGTTTTACAACATGGTCAGCTACATTGTTCAACCGATTAGTCGCTACCTTCGTAAAAAATTTAAAACTTACATTAAGAAGGCAAATTGGTCGATATTGTTGAATACGACTAGCCTCCTTAATCTTAGGCAGTAGGATAATTTCCCAAAAGTTTAAACAAGAAATATCAAGGTCCTCGGAATGCAGTTGGTTAAACAACTGAACCAGGTCTGCCTTAATGATGTCCCAAAAACATTGATAGAACTCTGCGGGAAAACCATCCGGTCCCGGTGCCTTGTTGTGTTCCATCTGAAACACAGCGGTTCGAATTTCCTCCTCAGAAAACGGAGAGGTTAGGAATTCATTTTCCGCTTCCGTAACTTGAGTAATGTCATGAGTAACGGATTCGTCTAGCTGAAAATTAGTCTCGGATGAAGGCCCAAAAAGGTCTTTGTAAAACTTAGTGATAAAATTTCTAAGTGATACGTCCCCCTCTATTCGGCCTTCCTCCTGGTCAAGTGAGAATATACGCTTCTTTCTATGTCTGCCATTGGCTAGCATCTGAAAGTATTTCGTATTATCATCACCTTGCACTAACGAATCCGCCTTGCTACGTTGGTACCATTTAATCTCCTCCTCACGTAGTAGGCAGGCAATCTGCTCGTTAAGATTGCTTTTTTGCTCGATCTCAATAGCAGACAGAGGCCTCACCTCCGCTATTTTGTCAAGGGAATCAATTAGGGTAGACAAACACATCTTTTCTTTTTTGTAAATGCTAGCAGTATGCTTGGCCCATCCTCAAAGGAATCGACGCAAGGCGCGGATTCGATTATTCCATATTTGGATGGGTGTGTTACCGCAGGGCTGGCGTGCCCACACTTTCTTAACTAGCTCCTGAAATCCCTCTCTAGTGAGCCATCCCACTTCAAATTTAAACTGGTGGCGATTAGAACTCGGGATTGGTTGTCCAAAATCGGTTAGCAACGGAGCGTGATCCAATAAGGCCTCAATTCTTTCTAGTGCCCGAACCGATGCTAGGGGATATTTGTATTCCCAGTCAGTGGTAACTAGCACCCGGTCCAGTTTTTCAAAGGTCGGCACCGAACGGTTGTTGGCCCAGGTATACTGACGACCAGACATCATGATCTCCCTCAGATCGAGACTGTCAATAACAGCATTAAAGAGGAAAGGCCACCTAGTGTCAAACCGATCGTTGTTTTTTTCCTGCTGATATCAAAGGATATTAAAATCCCCCCCCCCCCCGGATTAACATGGGATGAGGATTGTTTCGACAGGTATTAACCAGCTCTTTTAGAAAAGCAGACTTAAACTCCTCTTGAGTGGCACCATATATAGCCACCAGACTCCAGATGAAGTTGTCGGACTTATTTCGAAGATGGAATTTAATATGATACTCCCCCTTTGTCGTGGACAATAGTTGTATGTATGTAGAGTTAATACCTAGCAATATTCCCCCGGGCCTCCCGATCGGCGGCAAGACGTGCCATTCGTAATCAAAACCACATGAAAAGTGGTCCAAATCACGTGTTGGAAGATCACGTTTACCCGACTCAGTGATAGCCACAAAGTCCAATGAATGATCCTTTACACAATCGGCAATGCGTTTGTGTTTAGCCAAGTCACCAAGACCTCTGCTATTCCAGAACATGCCTCTCATGATGAACCAATTTTATGTTTAGGGACATTTAGTTTCTTAGAAGAGCGCCCTCTTTTCTTTGCCGAGTTAGACTTATTCTTGCGCACCGACGCGACAAGCTCGAAAAGCATAGTGTCGCGTACAGTATCATCAAGGTCTACTTCAGTCGTGTCTTTAACCAGATGAGAGAGAAGCTTGCCTTCATGATTGGCATCAGCGTCCTCATCCTCCTCATCCGACACGAGAGGGTCGACAAAGCTCGAAGACTTGGGAGCAACCATAAGCCGGTCGAACTCCACTTGTTTTAGAGACTTGACCGAAAAATCTATCTGGTTCGCATTACGTCCTAGTGACACCCCAAGTCTATTGATATTTGAAGATACTTTGGAATTGTCAAAAGACAAAAAAGATTTGCGAGAGGGAGTACCTTCGAAGTCGAGGTTGCGTGCAGCAGTCCTACGCATAGCCTTCACCATAGAATCCTCGTCGGTGGCTGCTGATCCGTCAGTCCCGACATGATGGCGCCCGCTACGCCTCAGCGGCGAAGGAGTAACATCGGCCACGGAGCCCGTCTCACCGACTCCGATAGGCGGTGTAGACGGGTCAGGTGATGAAGGAGACTGCGAGGGCTGCACCTCGCCCTCCACCTGGGCGATCGCCTCAGCCGCCAACGCTCCTCCTGGCGGAGAAGGCGCGGAGGACAAAGCTCGCAGCGCCGCCATCGCCGACTCGTGGTCCGCCCTAACCGCCGGGGAAAAGATCACACCCCGACGGGAAGGAGACCGAGTGCCGGATGTCGGAGATGATAGGGAGTCGTCCGCAGTGTCCTCCGATGACGCAAACCCATCCAGCGGGGGTGGCGCCAGTGCAGAGCCGTCGCCACGATGCTGCATCACAGGAGTAGATGGCAGCGGGGGAGCAGGTTCCACTTGATGTGTCGGTGTCTCAATGATCCGCTGCGCCAAACCAGAAGTGGCTGGAGGTAGCATGCCCAACGAAGAGGGCCCCTGTATAGTGAAGCGTCCATGGTTGGTGCACGACGATGCGGGTTTAGCGGTGTAACGGCGATGATTTTCGTTGGCGACATAGTCCGGCTCGAAGCAGATGTTGATGCGGCAAGCTGCATGGGCACCACTCCTCCCGAGGTAGGAGTAATCTTCTGGGCATTGGATGACGATGATGCTTTTGACCTCTTGCTTGGATCATTAGTCATTATAGTTTCCTCTCTGTCCTGCCCCTTGTCATCGTCAGGAACATCTCCATGCTCCCAGACACGTGGCACAAAATCAGCATCGACATGGAAATCTGAGTTTTCCAAACTGTACCGAAACTCATACCCCTTGCCTTGAATGACAACATCCGACGAGAGAGAATTAATTGTGCTCGTCTTGAAAGCATCGAGATTTAGCACAGCCACCTGTATGCGAACAATACCTCGACGACACAAACAGAGAAGATCCACATCCATAGTTGCGCCAATTACCGAGCCAACCGCCCACAGGCCCAGGAAGTGACGGAGCACGTGGGGGACCCCGTGCACATGCACCCAAATAGGTATTAACTCAAAGCGGTGTGGTATCTCCTCAGACTGCCAAGCCTTGAACTCCAAAGTGACATTGTGAGATTTGATAAAAACTGTAAACCCCGTGACTCGCAGAAGCACCTCCTCACTTGGGAATGACATGAGAAAGGCATTCTAACCATGTGGTATGGCCTCCCAAGTCCATGCTTGCTGGCACTGAGCAATCTTGGCAACCTCTGCCTCCACAATACTGGAAGTGATAGAGCCACCGGAGATCGTCACTAGCGCTGTTGGGGAGACTTGTGGTGCGAGATCCTCCCTACAAACATTGTCAGGCATCTGGAAAAAAGCCATGTTCTCAGTACCATATCCACAGAGCATCACCACCGGCTTCGGCATCTTGAGAGCAGGGCATCGACGCATGGTCATCGGATGATTCGTCTTATTACATATAAAACAAAATTGTTGTGTCACACAGTCGTCAGCAGTATGCCCTGCAGATTGACATTTAGTGCACCACACCTTTTTAGTTGTTGTAACTCCAGCAGGCACCGAAGATTGAGGCAAGGTTGGTGTATTGCACTGCATAAGAACCATCTGGCCGTCTCCCGCAGGCAAGTTTGGCATGGAGGCAAAGACAGGTGCCGCATTCTGTTGC
Organism: Triticum urartu; assembly: GCF_003073215.2. Taxonomy (NCBI): domain Eukaryota; kingdom Viridiplantae; phylum Streptophyta; class Magnoliopsida; order Poales; family Poaceae; genus Triticum; species Triticum urartu. The sequence goes on from NC_053023.1 coordinate 2,782,815, forward strand.
CCTTGCATTGACATAGGGACAGAGGGGTTCAGAGTAGACGGCGCTGCTCCCTTCTGGTACTTAGGACGGCCGCCCTTGCCGCCCTTCTGTTTGCGCGGACGAGCAGAAATAGGGGACTGGAGGTAGCAGACTTGAACGCCGGCCCAACATTAAAAGCGGCGACCGGTTGCATACCGGCTAGAGCACCAAGCTGCTACCCTTGATTACCCACCTGTTGAAAAACCGGCACTGCGAGCTGCTGATGTTGCTGCACAAGGCCACCCGATGGTTGAAGCATCTGCTGTGGGTTGCCGATGAACTGCTGCTGGAACGGCATCTGATAAACTTGTTGTTGATGCATTGGCGGCTGATAGACGACCTGCTGCTGCGCCGGCGCCAAGGATCCTGCCGGTGCGTTTGGTTGCGTTGGCTGGACCGGTAGATAGACCCCTGGAGCGAAACCCAGAGCCCCTCCGGATGGGCTGGGATCGGACGGCTGCACGGGTCCAGGAGGAGGGCAGGCATGGTGGCTGGAGTTGGAACCGGGCGGCGCGGCCGGATCGCCTCTCGTCATAGCAGGGGAGCGGACGACGGCCGCAAAGGAGTGAAAGAAGTTAGGTTTCGCAGCGCTCCCCGTCCGGTTCCACAAGTGCCCAAGCCAACGGTTCAGATTGACTATCCGAAGTGGACGCCTATGATTTGTCATGTCCTCATCCTGATGTGGTCCCGCCGTGAACTTCGGATCGGGAACGGTATTCGCGCACGACGAGGCCCCCCGCATTGGCATCGGAGGAGTGAACGCCGGCGAACAGTTTCGCGGCCCTGCACTGTCATCGCCGCCGCAAGCATGCGGTAACAGATCACCGAGCGTCCGGAGAGGCGAAGTTCGAGGCGGAGGGATCGGCCCAATCCACGGCTTGACCAGCGACCCGGACCGAGCCGGCACCCCGAGAACGCCTCGGCTATCCGCCGCCGGCAGCTTTGGTGAAAACTGCAGCCCACCAGCCTTGGAGTTTGCCGCTTCCATCTTCGAGTTCAAACCCGTGCACTCCTCAGGCCCGGAAGAGTTGGAGTTCACCGGCACCACCTTGGGGTGCAGATCTCCACTTGCCTCCGACCTGCACACATGAGAAATCGCACCTGTCTGTCGAGACGACGGTCTCTCCCATACCCTCGACGCCGGTGTCGGGTAGCCAATATCCGCCCAGAATTCGTTAGCCAACTCCTCGTCGGTCTTTCTCCGACGTGTCGCTATAGGCGGCGCTGAAGAATCCTCCTCTTGTGGCGCCACAGCCGCATCAGTCGTCTCCAGACACGAGAACCTGGATCCTGACCTCGCCGGCGACCATCCTGGCGCCAGCGTTAGGCGGCGCCTTGAGGCTATCCGCATTCCGCTGGTCTCTCCTCTCAACTCGTCACTATCTCAGGAACATGCCAATGGAGCCCGGATCACATGGCGCGCAACATGCCAATGGAGTCCAGTTAACCCAAAGTATGTTTTTCTACTCTCTAAAAGTACTTATACTGCATTAAGTTATATCTTGGTTGCTTTTTATCTTGAGAATTGAGCTCACTTTGTAATCAAATTATTGACGGTCGTAGAGGCCACTTTAAATTATTACAAATGTAATGATATTTTTACGTCACATAAGCAAAACCTTGTTCTATACGATTAATTTTTGTACTGCGATTTTTTTGTTACTTGGCTCCGTGCCCGCTTCTGACGACACTGACCCAACCAAACCCCCCATCCGCCCCTCCCACGCTTTCCATACCATGTACCGCGCCGCTTACTGCGTCGCATTCATGTCGACCCAGAGCATGCAGCGGCCGACATGATGCCGCGATTTGACTGGGCAGGAAAGCGACGCACACTAACGCCACCTCTCGGGTGTCGCCGTTTCCATGCGGATGCCGCGTCCCGAGAAACCAACTCCATCTGCCACATCGCATTGAAGCGGGCAGACCGGCCCTCCGCCTGGCCTTCCCATGGCTATTGTAGCCATGCTCGGACAACCTCCAGATCCGCACCCCCTCCCGAGCACCGCACCGTCCTCCTCCAGCCCGCATATACCTTCCTCATCTCCAAGCGATGCTGAAGTCCTGGTTCTCTGTGCCGGTAAGCGGCACCGGTGGGAGTTTGATTGCTCTCTGACTATAGCGTCAGAAAAGCTCCTATCTGCTAGGACTACGTCGGTATTTCCCCAAAGAGGAAGGGATGATGCAGCACAGTGACGGTAGGTATTTCCCTCAGTGAAGAAACCAAGGTTATCGAACTAGTAGGAGAACCAAGCAACACAACGTAAACAACACCTGCACACAAATAACAACACCTCGCAACCCGTCATGTTAAAGGGGTTGTCAATCCCTTTCGGGTAACGATGCTAGAAAATTGTAGTAGATTGAAATAATAGATCGCAAATAAAATAAAGTACAGCAAAGTATTTTTGTATTTTTAGTTTAATAGATCTGAATAAAACTGCAAAGGAAAAGTAGATCGCAAGCAAATATATGAGGAAGAAGACCCGGGGGTCGTAGGTTTCACTAGTGGCTTCTCTCGAGAAAGATAGCAAATGGTGGGTAAACAAATTACTGTTGGGCAATTGATAGAACCTCAAATAATTATGACGATATCCAGGAAATGATCATTACATAGGCATCACGTCCAAGATTAGTAGACCGACTCCTGCCTGCATCTACTACTATTACTCCACACATCGACCGCTATCCAGCATGCATCTAGTGTATTAAGTTCATGGAAAAATGGAGTAATGCAGTAAGAACAATGACATGATGTAGACAAGATCCATTTATCTATTGCGTAGATATAGATCCCATCTTTTTATCCTTAGTAGCAACGATACGTACGTGTCGGTTCCCTTTCTGTCACTGGGATCAAGCATCGTAAGATCGAACCCACTACCAGGCACCTCTTCCCATTGCAAGATAAATAGATCAAGTTGGCCAAACAAAACCCAAATATCGGAAAAGAAATATGAGGCTATAAGAGATCATGCATATAAAAGATCAAAGAAACTCAAATAACTTTCATGGATATAAAAAGATATGACTGATCATAAACTCAAAGTTCATCAGATCCCAACAAACACACCGCAAAAAGAGTTACATGATATGGATCTCCAAGATACCATTGTATTGAGAATCAAGAGAGAGAGAGAGAGAGAGAGAGAGAGATGAAGCCATCTAGCTACTAACTACGGACCCGAAGGTCTACAAAGAACTACTCATCCATCATTGGAGAGGCACCAATGGAGGTGGTAAACCCCATCCGAGATGGTGTCTAGATTGGATCTGGTGGTTCTGGACTCTGCGGCGGTTGGATGAATATTTTGTCGACTCCCCTAGGGTTTTGGGAATATTTAGGTATTTATAGAGCAAAGAGGCGGTCTGGGGGTGAGGGAGTCCTGGATTAGGGGGTATCCGGACAGCCGGATTATATCCTTTGGCCGGACTGTTGGACTATGAAGATACAAGATTGAAGACTTCGTCCCGTGTCCGGATGGGACTCTGCTTGGCGTGGAAGGCAAGCTTGGCAATACAGATATGTAGATCTCCTTCCTTGTAACCGACTCTGTGTAACCCTAGCCCCCTCCGCTGTCTATATAAACCGGAGGGTTTTAGTCCGTAGGACAACATTCAATCATACCATAGGCTAGCTTCTAGGGTTTAGCCTCTCTGATCTCATGGTAGATCAACTCTTCTACTACTCATATTATCAAGAATAATCAAGCAGGACGTAGGGTTTTACCTCCATCAAGAGGGCCCGAACCTGGGTAAAACATCGTGTCCCCTGCCTCATGTTACCATCCGTCTTAGACGCACAGTTTGGGACCCCCTACCCGAGATCCGCCGGTTTTGACACCGACATTGGTGCTTTCATTGAGAGTTCCCCTGTGTCGTCATCATTAGGCTTGATGGCTCCTTCGATCATCGATAGCGATGCAGTCCAGGGTGAGACTTTTCTGAAGGAAATATGCCCTAGAGGCAATAATAAAGTTATTATTTATTTCCTTATATCATGATAAATGTTTATTATTTATGCTAGAATTGTATTAACCGGAAACATAATACATGTGTGAATACATAGACAAAAACCAGAGAGTCACTAGTATGCCTCTACTTGACTAGCTCGTTAATCAAAGATGGTTATGTTTCCTAACCATAGACATGATTTGTCATTTGATTAATGCGATCACATCATTAGGAGAATGATGTGATTGACTTGACCCATTCTGTTAGCTTAGCACTTGATCGTTTAGTTTGTTGCTATTGCTTTCTTCATAACTTATACATGTTCCTATGACTATGAGATTATGCAACTCTCGTTTACCGGAGGAACACTTTGTGTGCTACCAAATGTCACAACATAACTGGGTGATTATAAAGGTGATCTACAGGTGTCTCCGAAGGTACTTGTTGGGTTGGCGTATTTCGAGATTAGGATTTGTCACTCCGATTGTCGGAGAGGTATCTCTGGGCCCTCTCGGTAATGCACATCACTCAAGCCTTGCAAGCATTGCAACTAATAAGTTAGTTGCAGGACGATGTATTACGGAACGAGTAAAGAGACTTGCCGGTAACGAGATTGAACTAGGTATTGAGATACCGACGATCGAATCTCGGGCAAGTAACATACCGATGACAAAGGGAACAACGCATGTTGTTATGTGGTCTAACCGATAAAGATCTTCGTAGAATATGTAGGAGCCAATATGAGCATCCAGGTTCCGCTATTGGTTATTGACCGGAGACATGTCTCGGTCATATCTACATAGTTCTCGAACCCGTAGGGTCCGCACGCTTAAAGTTCGGTGACGATTGTAATTAGGGTTTTTGTGTTTTGATGTACCGAAGGTTGTTCGGAGTCCCGGATGTGATCACGGACATGATGAGGAGTCTCGAAATGGTCGAGACATAAAGATTGATATATTGGAAGCCTATATTTGGATATTGGAAACGTTCCGGGTGAAATCGGGATTTTACCGGAGTACCGGGGGGTTACCGGAACCCCCCCGGGGGTTATTGGGCCTACATGGGCCATAAGGGAGAAGAGGAGGGCCGGCCAGGGCAGGCCGCGCGCCCCTCCCCCCCTAGTCCGAATAGGACAAGGAAGAGGGGGCGGCGCCCCCCTTTCCTCTTTCTCCCTTCCTCCTTCCTTTTCCAACAAGGCAAGAGGGGGGAGTCCTACTCCCGGTTGGAGTAGGACTACTCCAGGCGCACCCATAGGGCCGGCCGCACCTCCCCCTCTCCCTCCTTTATATACTGAGGCAAGGGGCACCCCATGACACACAAGTTGATCCTCGTGATCGTTCCTTAGCCGTGTGCGGTGCCCCCTTCCACCATATTCCACCTCGGTCATATCGTAGCGGTGCTTAGGCGAAGCCCTGCATCGGTATAACATCATCACCGTCATCACGCCGTCGTGCTGACGAAACTCTCCCTCAACGTTTTGCTGGATCGGAACTCGAGGGACGTCACCGAGTTGAACGTGTGCAGAACTCGGAGGTGCCGTACGTTCGACACTTGGATCGGTCGGATCGGGAAGACATACGACTACTTCCTCTACATTGTGTCAACACTTCCATTGCCGACCTACGAGGGTACATAGACAACACTCTCCCCTCTCATTGCTATGCATCACCATGATCTTGCGTGTGCGTAGGAAATTTTTTGAAATTACTACGTTCCCCAACATTTTCTCCCCGGACAGATCTTTGTATTTGGCAGCTCCGCACTGCGGGCCAACTCGTTTGGCCATCTGGAGCAGATCGAGAGCTACGCCCCTGGCTATCAGGCCAGATTTGGAAACTTGAACTACACAACCGACATCCACGGAGACTTGATCTTCGACGGATTCGAGCCCTTGCCGAGTGCGCCACACGGTCACGATGAGCATGACTTAGCTCCACCATCGGACAGTGTTCGGGAGATCGCACCGGCGGCCGCTCTGACCCTCAAATCGGAGCCAATTGCGCCATCCAGTGACGGGTGGATAGACCCCGCCACGGAGGCCGCACTCTCATCGGCGATTGAGCCGAGTATCGACCTTACCCTTCACGAGAGCCGTGACGCCAAACTGCCGGATTCTTCCCTGGCCACGGACTCCGAACGACATGCGCCCGTGCCCATCGAATCCGGCTGGGCACCGATCATGGAGTTCACCTCCGCGGATATCTTTCAGCACTCGCCTTTCGGCGACATACTGAACTCATTAAGGTCTCTCTCTCTGTCAGGAGAGCCCTGGCCGAACTATGTCCAGCAGAATTGGGATGCGGATGACGAAGAAATTCGCCGCCCACCCACCACCCACTTAGTAGCCACTGTCGACGATTTGACCGACATGCTCGACTTCGACTCTGAAGGCATCGACGGTATGGACGACGATGCAGGAGATGAATAGGAACCACTGCCCACAGGGCACTGGACGCCCACTTCATCATATGATGTATACATGGTGGACACACCCAAAGAAAACGACGACGAAGAACGGAAGGACGCAGCGAAGGGTTGTTCCCTCGAGAAGCAATTGAAGCAGCGGCGTAAGCGCCGCTCCAAATCCTGCCTCGGAAGAAGCAGCGATCATATAAACCCAGCGATAGAGCAAGGCGAGCCAGCGGACGACAAACACGGCATTGAACCATCGTTCGACCACGGCAACACGGAGAATCAAACCGAACAACCCGACTCCGTCAAAGATAACAATCCGGATAACATCACACTGGACAGGCACCCGGAGCAACAGAATACCCATCAAAGGCTTGTTGCCACTGCGAGGATTCTGAAAAAGCAGAAGCAAAGGCTCAGGGTTGCACAAGACACACTCAGAATCAGATGGAGTGAAGTACTCAACACTGCAGCGAAGTACGTCGGTAATCGCCACACCAAGAGCTACCCGAAGCGAAAGTTGCTACCTCAATTCGATGAGGAGGCCTTAGATCCCCCGCAATCAAAAAACAAAACGGCCATCCGGTCGGATAGACGACCTCGTGGCCAACATAGAGCGGCAAACGATGCCGGACATAAGCCAGTACGCGATCCACGTGAGGGCTCGCATCAAAAGGACGGCGCAACCAGATCCATCTACGGGCCACGCAAGCGCGCTCCAGCATGCAATGCAACACAACAAACATCCCAACACCACGGTACACCCAAATACAGGGGTGCCGCACACCCCCTATGTTTCACCGATGAGGTGCTGGACCACGAATTCCCAGAGGGATTCAAACCCGTAAACATAGAGGCGTACGACGGAACGACAGACCCTGGGGTCTGGATTGAGGACTACATCCTCCATATCCATATGGCTCGAGGAGACGATCTCCACGCCATCAAGTACTTACCCCTCAAGCTCAAAGGGCCAGCTCGGCACTGGCTTAAAAGCCTCCCCGAAAACTCCATTGGAAGCTGGGAAGAGCTCGAAGACGCTTTTCGAGCAAATTTTCAAGGGACCTATGTCCGACCACCGGATGCAGACGATTTGAGTCATATAACTCAACAGCTCGGAGAGTCAGCCCGAAATCTTTGGAACAGGTTTCTCACTAAAAAGAACCAAATGGTCGACTGCCCGGACGCCGAAGCCTTAGCAGCTTTTAAGCACAGCGTTCGAGACGAATGGCTTGCCAGACACCTCGGCCAAGAAAAGCCGAGAACAATGGCATCATTAAGAAGCCTCATGACCCGCTTTTGCGAGGGCGAGGATAGCTGGTTAGCCCGATGCAGCACCAGCGACCCAAGTACATCTGAAGTCAGGAACGGAAACGGGATACCACGACGCAGCAAAAACAAGCGCCGGAATAAAGAAGAAGCCCGAAGAGCACGGCAGTAAACGTCGGATTTAGAAGCTCTCGGCCAGGTCAACAAAATCTGCCCTCCAAAGGCAACAGAGACGAACTATCCAGCCTAAACAAGATTTTGGATAAAATATGTCAGATCCACAGCACCCCCGATAAGCCTGCAAATCATACCCATAGAGAATGTTGGATCTTCAAGCAGTCCGGCAAGCTCAACGCCGAACATAAGGTGCAGGATACACCAAGCGAAGACGAGGACGAGCCTCGCAAACAAAGCACTGGGGAACAGAAGAAATTCCCACCAGAAGTCAAAACAGTAAACATGTTACACGTGACAACGGGGAGAAACAAAGCGGCACTCCTAGAGACACATGCCCAGGGCCTATCACCGCGGAGTACTGCCACTGGTCGTCCCAACCGATCACCTTTGAACATCTGGATTACTCGGCAAGTATCCGGCGTGCAGTATGGGCTTCCTTGGTATTATACCCAATAATTGACGGATACCACTTCACACGAGTCCTGATGGACGGCGGCAGCAGTTTAAACCTGATATATCAGGACACAGTCCACAAAATGGGGATAGACCCAACAAAAATTAGCCGCAGCAATACTACCTTTAAAGGAGTAACGCCAGGCCCAGAGGCCCATTGCACGGGCTCCTTGCTACTAGAGGTTATATTCGGCTTTCCCGATAACTTCCGCAGCGAAAATTTAACGTTCCACATTGCTTCGTCCAAAGTGGTTATCAAGCACTGCTCGAATGCGAAGCTTTCGCTCGCTTTAATGCAATATCGCATTACGCTTCTCTCATGCTTAAGATGCTCGGTCCACGTGGCATCATTACAGTAAATGGAAATATTGAGCGCTCCTTGCGCGCGGAAGACCGTGCGGCTGCCTTGGCAGCCGCACATTAAACGGCCTCACCAACTAAAGCATCTGACTGGTCGTTAAGACCACGAACGCAGTTGGACGAGTCCGGTGCAGCTATATGTAATTGATACTGGTTTGATGGCTATACCCCTATTACAATACAAGGGGCTCAACGCGCGCAAACAAGTGGCAGTTAGGCTCAACTTTACTCATTTTGAACTGTACGTGGTTTATTTAGTATAACCTACCTTTTGCACGACAACTTTTCAATTAAGTTCCTTTCTTTTTCAGATGACCATCGTGCTACACCCGTCCAGAATACGACACAACGGAGACACAGGCGCAGACGTGCAGCAGGGACCCGTTCCTAGGATTCTTTTTAGATTAAGACCCTGTGTAAACCTTTTTTATTGTCTCTTGTTGATACACATCCCTCGGATTCTCAGTACAATCGAGAAGGATGCTGACGTATTGGCATGTGGCCACCTCAGAATATTGCACGTACCTGGACACCAGGGGCTCATTCCAAAGGGCACTGTTTTGACCTGGTTTACATCATAAAGACCGAATACCCTAGGGAGTGTTCGGCGTCGCGAGTTTGGCCTTATATGCATCAGCTCCGAATCATGTCTTTGGTGAAATGTTGGGTTTGCCCAGCTCCTGTGTTTTGCTGCCTTATGTTCCGCTCTATCGGCTAAGGCGGCACCAGGAGAACTACTGCGATTGTGCCCTGGTTCATCCGGACGAGCACCTTAGTAGAGAAAGCCGAAAACTGACTGTCATGATATAGCGTGAGACTGGTCAACCACTCAATGACCTAGCAGAATCTTTGGGATTCCTCCGCCTTAACGAAGGGTCGTTTCCCGGCCAGGCATGTACGCGCCTCGAATCCGGATGAGCGCGGAGCCACAGGGGCTATATAGTAGCCCCACTATCAAACTCCTCTGGCTAAGTGAAAGTGTTAAAGCATTATAGTCTGATTGCCTAGTTCACTGCGCTATCACCTCCTTAATGGACCAAGACGTTGGATCAAGTGTGAACATGCGTCTTCTGCAAACACCCCCACATTATATGCGTGGGGGCTGAAGCCGACGACTGCCATTTTTCAGATTATACACATATATACATAAACGGCCTCACTGGAGGCATCATAGCACTTTCGGGAAAAAGTATAAATACAGCCTTGATAAATTCAATAAAACATTGTTCTTACAACGGGAATACATGTCACTTAAACATAATATTCTTCGAGCACTGAGCCTCTATCAAACGAGCGCCTTCAAGAACTTCTTCAAAGTAGTGCTCGGCAGCCACTCGGCCTATGGCCGAACCCTGTGCCGCAATAGTGCTGGCATCCATATCCGCCCAGTATGTTTTGACATGGGCAAGGGCCATCCGCGAGCCCTTTATGCACGCCGACCTCTTTACAGCATCGATGCGTGGCACAGCACCAAGGAATTGTTGCACCAAGCTAAAGTAGCTATTCGGCCTTAGCCCTCCTGGCCACAGATGATCCACTACGGACCTCATGGAAAGTCCGGATAATCTATGGAGCTCGGCCCAACCGGTCAATCGCTCATTCAGCAACAGCGGACGGACTGGAGCATGAAACTATGACCAGAACTGCTTCTCCACTTCAGGACCCTTCTGATCCTTGAAGTACTCGGCCGCATCAACAGCACTTGCAGCCAAATCCATGTACTCGTCCGCAGAACTCCTCCTTCGTCGCTCTAATTTTGGAGCGGGCTTCCTTGGCAGCCACCCGGGCCTTCTCTAGGTCCGTCGCCTTCACCCGGTTTTCTTCTTCAAGAAGCCGGTAACGGTCAGTAGCATCTTTTAACTCCACGGCCATCTTGGCAATTTTTTCTTTTCTCTCGCAATGTGCAGCCTGTTCGGCCCTTAAACCCTCCACCGCCTTTAAAGCGGCCGCATTGCTGCGCCTTGCGTTCTCCTTGGCTCGGGCAAGCTCCGCCCGAAGGGTCTCCACGGCGGCAGCTCCATCTGCAGTCACAACACATTAAAGATACTGGTATCATGCTGCTCTTACTACGTGATGATCACCAGAAAAATCACTGACCCTGTGCCTCATCAAGCCGCCTGTTGACAAGCACGATATTGGCATCCGCCACATCCAGCTGTGCTTCAGTTCGGCAAACCCATCAATTCGGCTAGCCACCGGAGCTTCCACCACCTGCACATAAAGGCGGTCTGGTTATTACCTGGAACTATGATCCTCTGTTTGCCGCCGTTTTCGACGGCAACTAGAGTCTCAGGGGCTACTATCTACACAGGGCACATCTAAAAATGCGCGGTACTGTCAAAAATGTGCATCATTTCACGTACCTCAAAACCCGTCAGTATACTCATAAAGGCATCATGCAACCTGCTTTCGACGGACGAAATCCTTTCAATCACCGTACCCATCAACGTGCGGTGCTCTTCTGAGATAGCCGCTTGCTCCAGCGGATCCCTCAGTACGACCGACCGCACACCAGACGGTGCCAGACTCTTTTGTTTGCTCTCTTCGAGAGCCAGATGCTGAGGACTTCGGGTGGCCATAGGATTACCTTCTGGCCTTGCCGGATCTGGAGAAACCCTCCGCGACGACACCTCAGGGTCGCCCGCTTCGTAAGGCGGTGTGGCAGGGGGAGGCGTTTCGCTCTCCATCATATCTGGAAGATCCCCCGAAGACGAGCTCTGCTGAAAAGGGCTAAGATCCGAACTGCGAGACAAATGCTTTGATTATTTTCCTCAGAAGTAAAGCAGGATATTTTTGTTATTAAGTACCTTTTTACTTACAGCTCGGTGGAGGGCTGGTCCCCTTGAGGGAATAGTACGGCCAGGGTATCCCCCAGGGCAGGACCCTCCAGTGGAGATTTCTTCCCCCGTTTGGAGGCCATTGTCTCCGGGTCCTCAGAGGCGGTTCTCTTCCTTCCCTGGGGAGAGGAAGTTTCAGTTCCTCCTCACCGGCTAATCTCCTTCGTGCAGGCGCTAGCCTCCTTGTTCCCCCTTTATCCTCTCCTAAGGGCGCTTGATAAGGCGCGATCTCCAGCATCCTGGTTAGCATGGGATTTGGTGAGGTCTCAGGAAGGGGGGTCGGACACCTGATCAACTTTGCCTTCGCTATCCAATCCTGGACCAAGAGCGGTTTTTCTTTTTTTAGGGCAACTTTGCTATAAATAAAATGGACAGTGTGTTCGGATGCGAGGCCACTTACTTGGGTATCCGGGTGATTGCAGCTCAGACCTGCATCCTCGGTGATGTCCGGACACATTATTTGTGGTCCGAAGAACAATTTGTACATCTCTTCGTGTGTCATGCCGAGGAAACGTTGGATAGCTCGCGGTCCTTCCGGGTTGAATTCCCACATGCGGAGGAGCCAGCGTTTGCAGGGCTGGACTTAACGGACTAGCATAACTTGCACCACCATAACCAGACTGGTATCTCTCTCGAAGAGATCTCGGATATGGCTTTGCAGCATTGGCACGTCCTTGGCTGGACCCCAGCTCAGCCCCCTGCTGATCCATGACATCAGTTGTGGTGGGGGGCCTGAGCGGAAGGCAGGGGCAGCTACCCACTTGGCACTTCGGGGAGCTGTGATGTACAACCACTCCCGCTGCCACAATCCGGACACCTCTGGGAAGTAACCCTCAGGCCAGGGAGCGCCAGCAATTTTGCTTATTGAAGCGCATCCGCACGCTGCGTGCTGCCCCTTGATCATCTTCGGCTTCACATCGAAGGTCTTGAGCCACAGGCCGAAGTGAGGGGTAATGCGGAGGAAGGCTGACGGTGTCCTGAACTAGGGGGTACTCACCACGTCGTCTCCCGGTCTATTAGATTGGGCCGAGGCCCCCATGGCCGTATACTCATGGGCCAGTTCGGACAGCTGCCGCATACAAGGAAGATTCCACAAAGACTTGGCGATCAAGACAAGGACTTCTCCCCACCGGCGTATTCGGCTAGGACTCTTGTTAACCTAGGCCTCTGGTGCATTATATAAACCAGGGCCAGGCTAGTCGATAGAATATACAACTCCATATACAACAATCATACCATAGGCTAGCTTCTAGGGTTTAGCCTCCTTGATCTCGTGGTAGATCTACTCTTGTACTACCCATATTATCAATATTAATCAAGCAGGGGTAGGGTATTACCTCCATCGAGAGGGCCCGAACCTGGGTAAAAACATCGTGTCCCTTGTCTCATGTTACCATCCGGCCTTGACGCACAGTTCGGGACCCCCTACCTGAGATCCGCCAGTTTTGACACCGACATTGGTGCTTTCATTGAGAGTTCCGCTGTGTGATTGACAAAAGGATCGATGGCTCGCCTGCAGATCAACTGCGACTTCGGCGTCTTCGTCACCAGTTCGACTGGTCACCTTGGTTCGACCAAGAATTGCGCCCCGTGTTCGGATCACCATGTTCGGACGAGGGCCTACATCAAACATCAACTTCGATCTCTATCAAGATCATGGAGGAATTATCTATGGAGCTCGGGGGCTCAACGTCAACATTGCCCTCAAGCCACCGTGCTGATTTTTTTTGGACAGCAAACTCGTATCTGTCGCCACCACCTCCTCGAGTATCGCTTTAACGATCACTTTGGTGGAAGTGCGGAATTGGGTCTATAACAACCCTGGAAAATTTCGTCGAGTTCCGATGGAGGAATCTCTGGCAATCCACGATATACCGGAGCGCTGTCAAATCTGGATGGGAATTTGGATGAGTTTAGGGTGTGGTGTCCAGCTTCTAGCTCAGACGTCCTTTGGAAGATCCAACCGTTGATCGGCTGCGGAATTCCTATATCTACCACCTCTCAAAATTTCAGCTCGATCCGACCGTCCAAACTCCGGGAACCTTCCGATTAGTGCATAACTTTTCGGATCTATTTTCTGCGCGAAAACGAATCCGACCCGAGTTCATCTTTTTTATGAACGTGATTTCGGACATCCCTTTTGAAGGAAGTTTTGTATGGGGTATTGTGTTTTGTTCTCGAACACACCCCACTAACTTTAAGATCTTTTGAACATGATCTTCAACATCATGCTGGTGTCAAACCAGTCCGGCAATATTACTCCACGGCTGCCAACCTGCGCTAGACACGTCGTCACTTTAGCCGAGCTCAACTTCTTCGGACCATCATCTCGGCAAGCCGAACAAGAGTCCGGCATCGCGAAGGATAAATCATCATCAACATCGCCGCCCCACGGATTACACGGAGCGGGCATACCGGCATCGCCGCACGGTCGCTTCATCAAGCCGGCATCGACCACGTCACGACCTGCATCGACAGGGCCGCACTATTGCTTCTTCAAGCTGGTGTCCATCACGCCGACCTACTTCGACATCTCGGCTGGACCGGGGGCTTCGCCATCTCTTCATCAACCTACTCCGGACGCTTCGGCGTCACTAGCCGACCAGCTCCGTCACGTTAGCTGGGCCGAGGGCTTTGCCTCGGCGAGTCAACCTTTACCAGCATTGCCATGCCGTCGTTTTATCGCCCATCAGGCAATGGGTGTGCGGAGCGAGTCCCAATTTTGGGAATCATCTTCCTTCGAATTGCTACAACAAATAAACCAGGTGCTATTAATCTCAGTATTTTTGCTTGTTTGGGTTCATTTTTCCCAAGGAATTATTAATCTGGTTTGTCCATGATATGTACACAGGTCTATCAAATGGTGACCGCATTAACGACGGCCGCGTGGTGGTTCGATCAGTTTCCGTACATAGTCCGGCGAACGCCGCATCCGGAGCTCGGACCGACCTATGAATTCAGACTTTGCCACGCCTTTACTACATCACGCCGACGCCCTGCATCGACATTGACTTCGGCGTCAGGCCATATTTCTTCTATTCCTCACTTTGCATAAATTAGTTATTATGCAATATTTTTTTTAATTATCATTATTACTATTATCTCCGGTTTGCACTATTTTTGTGCACAGGAAAATGATCCGGGGACTCCGGCGTCACTCTGCCGGTCTGCATTGATCGTGCTATGTCACCACTTTGGCGTGTCGAGCTCTCCGCTCTGCCACCTCGGGACCGGCTTGGGGGATGGAACCTTGCCCCGCATCAAGCTCGGACCGCGTCGTCAATACCGAACACATTAACCAGCTAAGTCGCTTTCATGCTCAAAGCTTTAATTTCTAACTTGTGTTCGATTCGACCAAGAATTATACTTTTTTGGAAAAAAATTGCTTGTAAAAAATTTCCTTGTCCAAACTTTGTTTGTGATGCATAAATTCAAATACCCCATTTACTTGGGGGCTTCCTTTATGAAGCTTTTCCTCTTGCATATGATTATACTTGTACGGCTTCGTTCCTTGTTCGTGTATTACGCCACAATATGCACCATATTGACTTAAGCGATTTGCAAGCTGGGTTGCCTCGCTCCTGTGTTTACCCCTACGTTCCCGATTGTTCGGCTAGGGAGTAAAGGGAGCACCTCTGCGATTGTCACGATCGGGTCACCCGAGCCGGACCTCAGACTGGGTGAA
The DNA here is from genome assembly GCF_003073215.2 of Triticum urartu. Lineage (NCBI taxonomy): Eukaryota > Viridiplantae > Streptophyta > Magnoliopsida > Poales > Poaceae > Triticum > Triticum urartu. The sequence goes on from NC_053023.1 coordinate 2,797,980, forward strand.
GCCGAAAGCTAGCGCTCTTATTGTTTTCAATGATGGTCGGCACACAACGGAACTCATGAGTACAAAAAATGTATTGCACAAGTATCATAAAAACAATGAGCGCGGAAGAAAGGTATCGGTGGGGTTACTATTTTCTTCGAAGATGCTTCTTACACTTTGCAGTAATATAGCGTAAGTTCCCTGAGCGCTCTTTGTCTGTTACAGCCTTATGGCCTGATTGCCTGGTAACTGGAAACACCATCGATATTCTCGACAGATGGAGTACATAACACTTTTCGGTCCTTGACCAAAGAGGGAGAAGCCGACGGTCGGTTAAGACGCGTTTAAAGTTCGGTTGAACATAGATATGATATAAGTACTTCGGTACATGGAATCATTCTTTTACTCAAGTCACTTGGGGGCTCTTAAGTTTATTTGAGCCGTTTTATAATAAGTGTTCTTCTTCTTAGTCATTGCAAAGTTTTATTATTATTATTATTTATCACTCCTTTTTTCGACGCGAGTGTGCGGTCACTAGCCGGGGAGCCTAATTTCTCTCTCAAAGCCGCTAGAGTTTAGTTTGCTAAACTGGCCTAATGAGAAGTACTCCGCCCTCGGGATAGGAGGTTGAAGCCGTAGGCTGACCCGCTCGAAGTCTTGAGATAGGATGTATCATGTTAAAGCACGACAGAAGCACTTCTTTTTTCTAAGACCAATTTTCGGATTGGCACCGAACACTTGATCTTGTTCGGACGTCATGTTTTTACTGACGTTTCTTGGTTTTCCAAGCTTTTTGGCACTTTTAAACTATTTGTGCTTTTCCAGCATTAGTCTCGCAGTGCAACGCCGGACACCTTTAGGGATTCGGCAAAAACATTCTCAGATATTGCTATATATGCATCGGTTTCGAATTGTGTCTTCGGTCAATAGTTGGGTTGCCCAGCTCCTGCACTTGCTTCCTATGTTCCGTTTTGTTCGGCTAGGCGTGCAAAGGGAGAACCACTACGATTGTGCTTCCAGCTCACGTGGTTAAGCACCTCAGTGGAGAAAGCCGAAAACTAACTGTCACAATAAGCGTAAACTGGTCAGCGATCCGATGACTATGTTAAATGACGGGCCGTTCATAACATTGGCCGAAGTGTTTACGGCTTGACCCCGACTGTCGCCGAACACTACCGAGGGCTATTAACTGACCTCCCAAACTAAATCCTCGATATTTTGCTCTTATATTAGAGCTGAGGTTTAATGATCATTCTTAGCATGACAACCCAAAGAAAGGAACCGATAGCGGGACTATTTTCTTTGGAAGACATTTCTTCTGTTAAACAGTAATATAACTCTCTGCGTACCTTTGTTTATAAAACCGTATGGCCAGATTGCCTTGTTTGTTGTAAATCTTTGCCCTCATAAAGGTTTGATAAAGTAGGACAAACACTCCTCGGCTACTGGCCGAGGAGGTGGAAGCCGATGGTCGGTTAACAAAGTTTTGTACAATGTGGATCTGAGCATTAATGACGTAAAGTACTTGGATACATAGAGTCATTACACATAATTTGTGATTTTACTATGGATATTGATCCTTAATTCGGCCACCCGTGCCCGCATTAAGGCTCGGGGACTACTGGGCTTCGGGCTTATTATTTACAAATATTAAAGGGGCACATCGATCCCCTGATCTGGTGTTGCCACCCGACCAGTGTCTCGGGGGCTACTGCATTGCTTGTCCAATGCAGAAAATTTTATGTGCAATATAGTTTCCGAGGAGATTTTGATCCTCAGGTTGGTCGGCCGCACCCAACCTGAGTCTCGAGGACTGGCCGCTTTTAGTGTCCCGAAGTATTCTGCCGAGCTTGGACTTGATCCTTAGGCCGATTTTGCAAATCAACCAGAGTCTCATCGGCTACTAGGATCAGCGGTCTTACGTCATCCTTCAGGTGCATCTCGGGTTTTAGACCGATACACACCTTGAGGGCTACTGGCTCTATATCTCGGCAGAGAATAAGTTGCACCAACAAAAAATATTTACAAAAATCGGCCCACATTCGGGGTGGTGCACCACCTCGGAAGCAGTCCGGCATAAAGCTCGGGCGCTAGTGGCTGGCTCCGTAGAGGGCATTTCCGGCGTTAAGCTCGGCTAAACTCCTTCAAACTTTTTTGAACCAAGGTGATATGACACCTCGGATATAGTCCGGCATTGGAGCTCGGATACATAGTCTGGCGTTGGAGCTCGGATACATTCCGGTGTTAGAGCTGGGAAGCAGTCCGACATTGGTGCTCGGCTGCAAAAGATACCTCGAATACAGTCCGGCGTTAGAGCTCAGACACAAGAGGACACTGCCTCCCGGGAACAACTTCAAACCCGAGGTGTGGCATAAAATAATAAGGCATTGATAAAGGCCGGAAACTTAAAGGGGCTCCTCGGATACCCGGCGTATAAACTCATCGAATGCATTTCGGCGATCCTCAAGATCGAAGATGAGAAGATTTGTTGAACCAGTTTTCAAGACCGACGACCGAAGATGAAGAACAGTTCGGAAGAATCGAGGAGCGTACCTAACTTGAAGACCGGTTCAGGGGGCTACTGATGGTGTCCTGAACTAGGGGGTACTCACCACGTCGTCTCCTGATCTATTAGATTGGGCCGAGGCCCCCATGGCCGTATACTCATGGGCCAGTTCGGACAGCTACCGCATACAAGGAAGATTCCACAAAGACTTGGCAATCAAGACAAGGACTTCTCCCCACCGGCGTATTCGGCTAGGACTCTTGTTAACCTAGGCCTCTGGTGCATTATATAAACCAGGGCCAGGCTAGTCGATAGAATATACAACTCCATATACAACAATCATACCATAGGCTAGCTTCTAGGGTTTAGCCTCCTTGATCTCGTGGTAGATCTACTCTTGTACTACCCATATTATCAATATTAATCAAGCAGGAGTAGGGTATTACCTCCATCGAGAGGGCCCGAACCTGGGTCAAAACATCGTGTCCCTTGTCTCCTGTTACCATCCGGCCTTGACACACAGTTCGGTACCCCGTACCCGAGATCCGCCGGTTTTGACACCGACAAAGGCCTCACATACAACAATAAATGTTGAGATGTGAAGAAGGGAATCCGGGGCCAGATCGTGAAAATCTAGCCCGTAATAGAACATGAGACCCCTAACAAAGGGATCCAGAGCGAGGCCTAGTCCTCGGAGGAAGTGGGAGACGAACATGATGCTCTCGTTGGGTTCGGGAGTAGGGACGACCTGCGCTCGGGCAGGCAGCCGATGCGAAATTTTGGCGGTCAGATATCTGGCCTCTCTCAACTTCTTGATGTCCTCCTCTATGACGGAGGAAGGCATCCACCGACCTTGAAGGTTGGATCCGGACATAGTTGAAGGTCCGAGGTGCCTAAACCTGAGCTTTGGGTGTTGGAACTCGATGCGAGAGGCGGATTCGATTAAGATCGAGAGGAAAAGGCCTTGTCCCCTTTATAAAGAGGGTGAATATCAAGCGTCCTCCTCATGGCCGTTTGGGACTTGCCTAAGATTTAGGAGTCCTACTAATAGGCACGGTTGGGTTACCCACGTCCGTATTAATAGGAATCCCGTAATAAGGGGACACGATCTCTCCTTCGACAAGACGTGCCAAGGAAACCTCCTCGCGAAACACGCTGAGATAGGTTATGAAAAACGATTCGAATAAAGACCTGGCTATGGTGTCACACTATGGGGTACGTCAGCAGATTAGATTTCTGTAAATATTATTCCCTCTACGGTGGTATGTGGAACTTATTTTGCAGTGCCGGACACGATCCTCGTGTTCAAGATCTTCTATGAAGCATTCGGAGGAGGAACCCGCCTTGCAATACCGAAGACAATCTGCACACCAAACATATCGTCATTGAAGCCTGGTTCAGGGGCTACTGAGGGAGTCCTGGATTAGGTGGTATCCGGACAGCTGGATTATATCCTTTGGCCGGACTGTTGCACTATGAAGATACAAGATTGAAGACTTCGCCCCGTGTCCGGATGGGACTCTCCTTAGCGTGGAAGGCAAGCTTGGCAATACGGATATGTAGATCTCCTTCCTTGTAACCGACTCTGTGTAGCCCTAGCCCCCTCCGGTGTCTATATAAACCAAAGGGTTTTAGTCCGTAGGACAACATACAATCATACCATAGGCTAGCTTCTAGGGTTTAGCCTCTCTGATCTCGTGGTAGATCAACTCTTGTACTACTCATATTATCAAGAATAATCAAGCAGGACGTAGGGTTTTACCTCCATCAAGAGGGCCCGAACCTGGGTAAAACATCGTGTCCCCTGCCTCCTGTTACCATCTGCCTTAGACGCATAGTTCGGGACCCCCTACCCGAGATCCGCCGGTTTTGACACCGACAGGGGGCACCGGAGGTGGGCACAACCCAGCAGGGCGCGCATGGGCCTCCTGGCGCGCCCTGGTGGGTTGTCCCCTCCTCGGGACTCCCCCCAGGTGCAACCAGGGGCCAACATGTTCCTTCTGGTCCATAAAAAAACTCTGTAAAGTTTCATGGCATTTGGACTCCGTCTGATATTGATTTTCTATGATGTAAAAAACACGGAAACAACATGAACGGGCACTTGGCACTATGTCAATAGGTTAGTACCAAAAAATGATATAAAATGACTATAAAATGATTATAAAACATCCAAGATTGATAATATAACAGCATAAAACAATTAAAATTATAGATACGTTGGAGATGTATCAGCATCCCTAAGCTTAACTCCTACTCGTCCTCGAGTAGGTAAGTGATAAAAACAGAATTTTTGATGTGGACTGCTGTTTAACATGTCATATCATATTCTTTTCTTTATAGCATGGACAATTGGACTTCTTATGTGATTCAAAGCAATAGTCTAGTTTTGACATGATAATTTAGATACTCAAGCATATCAACAAGCAACCATGTCTTTCAAAATATCAACGCTAAAATAAGTTGTCCCTAGCCCATCATGCTCAAATATTGATCCATTCATGAAACACACTCGAATATTAGCTACACCCAATACTTAAGTACGATCATATTGCCTTCTAGTTGGTGCTTTCATAAGAGAAGATGGAGACTCAAAATAAAAATTGCATAAAGTAAAAGAAGGGCCCTTCGCAGAGGGAAGTAGGGATTTCTAGAGGTGCTAGAGTTCAAAGCGAAAAACTTAGAGATAAAAAACATTTTGGGAGGTGTATCCATCCCACCAACGAAAACGACTTAGAATTCCTACTTTCCATGCTAGATATGCCATAGGCGGTTCCCAAATAGAAAATAAAGTTTATTCCTTTTTCCACCATGACTTTCACTTTCCATGGCTAACCGTATCCATGGGTGCCCTCCATACCAACACTTTCCAAGGAATTTATTATTTGACAACATAAAGTAAATTAAATTTTTTTGCATTTCGGGACTGGGCATCCCTAAGACCTTTGCCTTACTCTCGTGCAATGACAATTGAATAAACACTCGTCTTGAGAATAACCCATCCAGCATGGAAAATAGTAGCCACCCGTTACCGTTCCGTGAGCGAAACAAACACACAAAAGAGAAGTTTATTTTGAAAATTAGAGATGACACATGCAAATTTGCTTTGAAGGGCAAAATAATACTGCATATAGGTAGATATAGTGGACTCAAGTGGCAAAACTGGTTTAAAGGATTTTGGATGCACAAGTAGTGATCATACTTAGTGCAAAATGAAGGTTAGCAAAAGATTGGGAAGCGACCAACTAAGAAACGAATAATCTCATAAGAAAGCATTAAGCATAAATAACACCGAATATTGCACCATAAGAAGGATATAATTTTCATTGCATGACTATTGACTTTCGTACTTGCATAGGGAATCACAAACCTTAACACCAATATTCTTACTAGAGCACAATTACTCATCAACATAACTCACATATCACATCATCATATCTCAAAACTATTACTAAGATCAAGTTTATTTTGTCCAGTGATCTTCATGACATTTTTCTTTTCTTTATCCTTCTTGGATATCTATCACTTTGAGACTAATTTTTATGTGTTGCTTTTCATAATCTCAAACAAATATAAGTGAAGATCATGAGCATAATATTTCTTTCTCTCAAAATAATTTAAGTGAAGCAAGAGAGAATTTCTTCAAAATTTTACTAACTCTCAAATAAATCTAAGTGAAGCAAGAGAGCATTTCTTCAAAAATACTAAGGACACCGTGCTCAAAAAGATATAAGTGAAGCACTAGAGAAAGTCCTAGCTCATAAAAGATTTAAGTGAAGCATAGAGAGCAATTCTAACAAGTCATGCCATAATTTTGGCTCTCTCGAATAGGTGTGTCCAGCAAGGATTGATGACTTAAAATAGAAAATAAAGCAAGCAAAGACTCATATCATACAAGACGCTCCAAGCAAAACACATATCATGTGACGAGTAAAAATATAGTCTCGAGTAAAATACCGATAGTTGTTGGAAGAAAGCAGGGATGCCACTCGGGGGCATCCCCAAGCTTAGTTGGTTGCTCATTCTTGGATAATAGCTTGGGATGCCGGGGCATCCCCAAGCTTGGGCTCTTCCATCCTTCCTTCATCCATCGTAAGATAACCCAAAACTTGAAAACTTCAATCACACAAAACTCAACAAAACCTTCATGAGATCCGTTAGTATAAGAATAATAAACCACTACTATAAGTGATGTATCAAACCAATTCATATTTTGTTTTTGTATTATATCTACTGTATTCCAACTTTTCTATGGAAAAAACTCATCAAAGAAAACCATAGAGCCATCAATAAGCACACAACACAAAGAAAAACAAAATTTGTCAAAAAAGAACAGTCTGTAGCAATCTGACTATTTCAAATACTTCTGTAACTCCAAAAACTGTGAAAATTTAGGACGACCTGAGGAATTTCTATATTGATCTACTGCAAGTGGAATGGGTATTTTATCACTCTCTAGTAAAAAATGAAAATTAATTTTGTCAGCATAAAAGTTTCTGTTTTTTCAGCAAGATCAAACAACTATGACCCAAGACGATCCTAAAGGCTTTACTTGGCACAAACACTAATTAAAACACAAAAAAACACAATCATAACAGTAGAATAATTGTGCTAACACACAAAAACAGGAATAAAAAATCAAAAATAAATTTTATTCATTGGGTTGCCTCCCAACAAGTGCTATACCAAAAATGGTATAAAATGGCTATAAAATGATTATAAAACATCCAAGATTGATAATATAACAGCATGGAACAATCAAAAATTATAGATACGTTGGAGATGTTGGGGAACGTAGTAATTTCAAAAAAATTCCTACGCACACGCAAGATCATGGTGATGCACAGCAACGAGAGGGGAGAGTGTTGTCTACGTACCCTCGTAGACCGGAAGCGGAAGCGTTATAACATAGCGGTTGATGTAGTCGTACGTCTTCACGGCCCGACTGATCAAGCACCGAAACTACGGCACCTCCGAGTTTTTGCACACGTTCAGCTCGATGACGATCCCCGGACTCCAATCCAGCAAAGTGTCGGGGATGAGTTCCGTCAGCACGACGGCGTGGTGACGATCTTGATGTTCTACCGTCGCAGGGCTTCGCCTAAGCACCGCTACAATATTATCGAGGATTATGGTGGAGGGGGGCACCGCACACGGCTAAGAGATCAATGATCAATTGTTGTGTCTCTGGCGTGCCCCCTTGCCCCCGTATATAAAGGAGTGGAGGAGCGGGCCGGCCAAGGAGGGTGGCGCGCCCAAGGGGGGGAGTCCAACTCCCACCGGGAGTAGGACTCCCCTTTTTCCTATTAAGAGTAGGAGAGGGAAGCAAGAGGAAGGAGGGAGGAAGGAAAGGGGGGCCGGCCCCCTTCCCAATTCGGATTGGGCTTGGGGGTGGCGCCCCATCCCTTTCTCCTTTCCCCTCCTTTCCACTAAGGCCCAATAAGGCCCATATACCTCCCGGGGGGTTCCGATAACCTCTCGGTGATCCGGTATTGTCCCAATCTTACCCGGAACCTTTCCGGTGTCCAAATATAGTCGTCCAATATATCGATCTTTATGTATCGACCATTTCGAGACTCCTCGTCAAGTCCGAGATCACATCCGGGACTCCGAACAACCTTCGGTACATCAAAATATATAAACTCATCATGAAATTGTCATCGTAACGTTAAGCGTGCGGACCCTACGGGTTCAAGAACAATGTAGACATGACCGAGACACGTCTCCGGTCAATAACCAATAGCGGAACCTGGATGCTCATATTGGCTCCTACATATTCTACAAAGATCTTTATCGGTCAGACCGCATAACAACATACGTTGTTCCCTTTGTCATCGGTATGTTACTTGCCCGAGATTCGATCGTCGGTATCTCAATACCTAGTTCAATCTCGTTACCGGCAAGTCTCTTTACTCATTCTGTAATACATCATCTTGCAACTAACTTATTAGTTGCATTGCTTGCAAGGCTTAAGTGATGTGTATTACCGAGAGGGCCCAGAGATACCTCTCCGACAATCGGAGCGACAAATCCTAATCTCGAAATACGCCAACCCAACATGTACCTTTGGAGACACCTGTAGAGCACCTTTATAATCACCCAGTTACGTTGTGACGTTTGGTAGCACATAAAGTGTTCCTTCGGTAAACGGGAGTTGCATAATCTCATAGTCATAGGAACATGTATAAGTCATGAAGAAAGCAATAGCAACATACTAAACGATCAAGTGCTATGCTAATGGAATGGGTCAAGTCAATCACATCATTCTCCTAATGATGTGATCCCGTTAATCAAATGACATCTCATGTCTATGGTTAGGAAACATAACCATCTTTGATCAACGAGCTAGTCAAGTAGAGGCATACTAGTGACACTCTGTTTGTCTATGTATTCACACATGTATTATGTTTCCGGTTAATACAATTCTAGCATGAATAATAAACATTTATCATGATATAAGGAAATAAATAATAACTTTATTATTGCCTCTAGGGCATATTTCCTTCACGAGACTGCTACCTCTTGAGCATGCGTTGGTTTTCCCTTGAAGGGGAAAGGGTGATTGATAACCCACAAGTATTGGGGATCGCAATAGTTTTCGAGGGTTGAGTATTCAACCCAAATTTATTGATTCGACACAAGGGGAGCCAAGGAATATTCTCAAGTATTAATAGTTGAGTTGTCAATTCAACCACACCTGAAAGACTTAATATCTGCAGCAAAGTATTTAGTAGCAAAGTAATATGGAATTAACAGTAACGGTGGCAAAAGTAATAGTATTGGTTTTATAGTGATTGTAACAGTGGCAACGGAAAAGTAACTAAGCAAAGATCAATATATGAAAAGCTGGTAGGGAATGGATCAGTGATGGATAATTATGTCGGATGTGATTCCTCATGCAACAGTTATAACATAGAGTGACACAGAACTAGATCCAGTTCATTAATTTAATGTAGGCATGTATTCCGAATATAGTCATACGTGCTTATGGAAAATAACTTGCATGACATATTTTGTCCTACCCTCCCGTGGCAGCGGGGTCCTATTGGAAACTAAGGGATATTAAGGCCTCCTTTTAATAGAGTACCGGACCAAAGCATTAACACTTAGTGAATACATGAACTCCTCAAACTATGGTCATCACCGGTAAGTATCCCGATTATTGTCACTTCGGGGTTAACGGATCATAACACATAATAGGTAAATATAGACTTGCAAGATAGGATCAAGAACTCACATATATTCATGAAAACATAATAGGTTCAGATCTGAAATCATGGCACTCAGGCCCTAGTGACAAGCATTAAGCATAGCAAACTCATAGCAACATCAATCTCAGAACATAATGGATACTAGGGATCAAACCCTAACAAAACTAACTCGATTACATGATAAATCTCATCCAACCCATCATCGTCCAGCAAGCCTACGATGGAATTACTCACGCACGGCGGTGAGCACCATGAAATTGGTGATGGAGGAAGGTTGATGATGACGATGGCGACAGATTCCCCTCTCCGGAGCCCCGAACGTACTCCAGATCAGCCCTCCTGAGAGAGATTAGGGCTTGGCGGCGGCTCCGTATTATAAAACGCGATGAATCCTTCTCTCTGATTTTTTTTCTCCCCGAACGTGAATGTATATAGTTGGTGTTGAGGTCGGTGTAGCACCAGGGGGCCCACAAGGCAGGGGCACGCCTAGGGGGTAGGCGTGCCCCCCACCCTCGTGGACAGGGTGTGGGCCCCTGGCCCTGATTCTTTTGCCAATATTTTTTATATATTCCAAAAATATTCTCCGTTGATTTTTAGGTCATTCCAGGAACTTTTATTTCTGCATAAAAATAACACCATGGCAATTCTGCTAAAAACAGCATCAGTCTGGGTTAGTTCCATTCAAATCATGCAAGTTAAAGTCCAAAACAAGGGGAAAAGTGTTTGGAAAAGTAGATACGTTGATAAATTGAAAGTGATAAAGAAAAACTTTTACAAACTCTGTTTGCTCTTGTTGTTGTAAATATGTAGAGCCAGCATTCAAGTTCTCAGTAAAGATTATGAACTAACCATATTCACAATAACACTTAGGTCTCATGTTTACTCATATCAATGGCATAATCAACTAGCGAGCAATAATAATAAATCTCGGATGACAACACTATCTCAAAACAATCATAATATGATATAACAAGATGGTATCTCGCTAGCCCTTTCTGAGACCGCAAAACATAAATGTAGAGCACCTCTGAAGATCAAGGGCTGACTAGAAATTGTAATTCATGGTAAAAGAGATCCAGTCACAGTCATACTCAATGTAAACTAATAGTAATGCATGCAAATGACAGTGGTGCTCTCCAACTGGTGCTCTTTAATAAGAGGATGATGACTCAACATAAAAGTAAATAAATAGGCCCTTCGCAGAGGGAAGCAGGGATTTGTAGAGGTGCCAGAGCTCGATTTTGAAATAGAGATGAATAATATTTTGAGCGGTATACTTTCATTGTCAACATAACAACCGAGAGATCTCGATATCATCCATGCTACACACATTATAGGCGGTTCCCAAGCAGAATGGTAAAGTTTATACTCCCCCTACCACCAACAAACATCAAACCATGGCTTGTCCGAAACAACGGGTGACTCCAACTAACAACAATCCTGGGGAGTTTTGTTTGCAATTATTTTGATTTGATTTGAGCATGGGACTGGGTATCCCGGTGACCAGCCATTTTCTCGTGAGTGTGGAGCGGAGTCCACTCCTCTTGAGAATAACCCGCCTAGCATGGAGGATACATACAACCCTAGTTGATACATGAGCTATTTGAGCATACAAAACAGAATTTCATTTGAAGGTTTAGAGATTGGCACATACAAATTTACTTGGAACGGCGGGTGGATACCGCATATAGGAAGGTACGGTGGACTCATATGGAATAACTTTTGGGGTTTATGGAGGTGGATGCACGAGCAGTATTCCCGCTTAGTACAAGTGAAGGCTAGAAAGAGACTAGGAAGTGACCAGCAAGAGAGAGACAAAAGTCATGAACATGCATTAAAATTAATTAACATTGAATGCAAGCATGAGTAGGATATAATTCACCATGAACATAAATATCGTGGAGGCTATGTTGATTTGTTTCAACTACATGTGTGAACATGTGCCAAGTCAAGCCACTCGAATCGTTCAAAGGAGGATACCACCCTATCATACCACATCACAACCATTTTAATAACATGTTGGCATGCAAGGTAAACCATTATAAACTCCTAGCAAATTAAGTATGGCATGAGCAACTATAATCTCTAATTGTCATCGCAAACATATTTCATTCATAATAGGCTGAATCAGGAACGGTGAACTAATCATATTTACAAAAACAAAAGAGGTCGAGTTCATACCAGCTTTTCTCATCTCAATCATTTCATCATATATCGTCATTATTGCCTTTCACTTGCACGACCGAATGGTGTGGATAATAATAATAGTGCACGTGCATTGGACTAAGCTGGAATCTGCAAGCACTCAATTCAAGAGAGAAGACAAGGTAATATGGGCTCTTGGTTGGATCAACAATAATGCACAAGAGAGCCTCTCAACATTTTCATCATGGACTTCTCCTCTCGACCCCCAAAGAAAAGAAAAGAAACAAAACTATTTACACGGGAAAGCTCCCAACAAGCAAAAGAAGAACGAGAAACCTTTTTGGGTTTTCTTTTTAATTACTACTACTACAGGCATGGAAAGTAAACTAGCTAAAAGCTACAACTAATAATTTTTTGGTTTTCTTAAGGTTTTTTAAACACACAAGAAGAAAGCTTAAAAATAAATTAAACTAGCATGGATGATACAATGAAAAAGTATGAGCACCAACAACTGGCATGAGTGTGTGAACATGAATGTAATGTCGGTGAGAAGTACGTACTCCCCCAAGCTTAGGCTTTTGGCCTAAGTTGGTCTATGACCATGGCTGGCCTGGTGGATATCCGAAGTTCAAGCTTGGGTCGTACTGAGATGCAGCAGCTACTTCCTGAAGAGCTGCAGCCTGGAGGCGTGCTGCCTCCATCCTCCTCTCGTACTCATTCGCCTCCTCCCTGGTTATAACATATCTCCCTTTTGTTTAAAAGTCAAAGAAAGCAGGAGTAGGGAGAGCAACATGGACGGTGTGCCGTCTGTCAAAGATTAGTCGGTACTGGAGGAACTGATCGTTCCTCTCAACAAACTGATGATGAACCATAGCATTATAATCTAGATAAGCAGGAGGCAATTCAATATCATTCTCATGTATGGGTATCTCAAGAAAATTAGCTACACGAGTTGCATAAATTCTACCAAACAAGTCTCCACTTAAACTACTAAGATGCAACCTACGTGCAACAATAGCCCCCAAGTTGTATTGTTTATCACCCAATACCGCACTCTTGAGGACACTAAGATCTGGAACGCACATGTTGCAAGCCTCATCTTTACCGTTAATGCATCTACCCACGAAGAGAGCAAAATAATGTATGGGAGGAAAATGAATGCTCCCTATGGTAGCTTGTGTTATTTCTCTAGATTCCCCCACAGTGATACCAGCAAGGAATTCTTTAAATTCAGATTTGCGAGGTTCACTAACACTACCCCATTGCGGGAGTTTACAAGTAGTATTAAAATCTTCGAAGTACATGGTATAAGATTTATCATAGAGATCAAATAGGACAGTGTGAGAATTGCGTGACGATGTAAATTTAAACCTTCTCACAAAGGAATCAGTTAAGTGATAATATTGGGGGCACTTATCTGACATGAAGCCCTCAAGTTCAGCATTACGCACATACGCGTCAAATTCTTCCTTAATTCCCGCTTGGACCATAAAATCTTCTGACAGCCATTCACAAGGCCGCACTTGAGCTTCTCTTGGTAGTTCATAGTCCGGCTCACGTATCGCGGGCCTGGGTCCTTGCTTCCTTGAGGAACCACCTTGGTACATTTTCCTAAACATATTTCTTCCTTTGAAAAATTTCTGAAATTTTGAGTGACTCAAAATAAAAGTGAACAAACTCAACAAAATTGATAGCAACTACTCCTACAAGTGCTTAGAGGCGATATCATGCATTAAAACTACATTTGACCACATAAATTTGACATGCAAGCTCAAGAACAGGGTCACCTAAGCAGCAATAATTTACAATAAATAAAGCACTAGAACAAAAAGTAATTGGACCATTGGAGGAGTCACATACCAAAGAACAATCCCCTAAAGCAGTTTTGTGAATGGAGCTTTGAGCAAGGAGATCGAAAATGGCAGCAAGATGAGCTAGAACTCGTGTTTGAGCTGGTGCATGATTTTCTCTGGAGGAAGACGAAGTGTGTGGGTGCAAGAATAAGTGGAGGGGGCCCACGTGGGGTCCACAAGGCAGGGGGCGCGCCCAGGGGGTAGGGCGTGCCTTCCACCCTCGTGGGCATATGGTGAGTCCCCCTAGTGTGTTCTCAGTGCCAATAATTCTTAAATATTTCAGAAAAAATCATATTAAATTTTTAGGGCATTTGGAGAACTTTTATTTTCGGGGTACTTTTTATTGCAAGGATTATTCAGAAAACAGACAGAAAATACTATTTTTACTTTATTTAATCTAATTAATAGAAAGTAAAAGGAGGGTACAGAGAGTTGCGCTTTCTAACTTCATCCATCTCATGCTCATCAAAAGGAATCCACTAACAAGGTTGATCAAGTCTTGTTAACAAACTCATTATGGATCGCATGAAACCGGAGAAATTTCGAATAACACTAGGTTACCTCAACTGGGATATGCACATCCCCAACAATAAGAATATCATATTTCTTCTTGACAGTAGGAAGAGAAAATTCAAAACCTCCAATAATAATCGTTGAAAATTTTCCAATAGAATTGATACTATGGACTTGAGATTGTTTCCTCGGAAAGTGTATCGTATGCTCATTACCATTAACATGAAATGTGACATTGCCTTTGTTGCAATCAATAACAGCCCCTGCAGTATTCAGAAAGGGTCTACCAAGAATAATAGACATACTATCATCCTCGGGAATATCAAGAATAACAATGTCCGTTAAAATAGTAACGTTTGCAGCCACAACAGGCACATCCTCACAAATACCGACATGTATAGTAGTTGATTTATCAGCCATTTGCAAAGATATTTCAGTAGGTGTCAACTTATTCAAATCAAGTCTACGATATAAAGAAAGAGGCATAACACTAACACCGGCTCCGAGATCACATAAAGCAGTTTTAACATAGTTTCTTTTGATGGAGCATGGTATAGTTGGTACTCCTGGATCTCCTAGTTTCTTTGGTATTCCACCTTTAAAAGTATAATTAGCAAGCATGGTGGAAATTCCAGCTTCCGATATCTTTCTTTTATTAGTAACAATATCTTTCATGTACTTAGCATAAGGGTTCACTTTAAGCATATCAGTCAAACGCATACGCAAAACGATAGGTCTAATCATTTTAGCAAAGCGCTCAAAATCCTCATCATCCTTTTTCTTGGATGGTATAGGAGGAAAGGGCATGGGTTTCTGAACCCATGGTTCTCTTTCTTTACCTTGCTTTCTAGCAACAAAGTCTCTCTTATCGTAACGTTGATTCTTTGATTGTGGGTTATCAAGATCAACAGCAGGTTCAATCTCTACATAATTATTATTGCTAGGTTGAGCATCAACATGAACATCATTATTAACATCATCACTAGGTTCATGTTCATCACCAGATTGTGTTTCAACAAAAAAATTAGAAATATCATTGGGATTCTCAGGTGTGTCAACAACAGGTTCACTAGAAGCATGCAAAGTCCTATCATTTTTATTTTTCTTCTTCTTAGAAGAACTAGGTGTATCAATATTAGTTCTCTGAGAATCTTGCTCAATTCTCTTAAGGTGACCTTCAGGATACAAAGGTTCCTGATTCATTGATAAAATCATTCTGAGCTTTAAGTACTTGTTCTACTTGAGTGGTAACCATAGAAGCATGTTTACTAATAAGTTTAAGTTCACCTTTAACTATAGACATATAATCACTCAAGTGTGCAATCATATAAGCATTACGTTTCAATTGTCTACCAACATAAGCATTGACGTTTTCTTGTTTAACAATAAAATTATCAAACTCTTCTAAGCATTGTCTAGCAGACTTATAACGAGGAATATCACCTATATCAAATCTATAGAGAGAGTTTGCCTTTACTACCTGTGTCGGGTTATCAAGACCATGTATTTCTTCAATAGGTGGTAAATTCTTAACATATTCAGCTTTAATACCTTTTTCTTTCTTAGATTTCTTTGCCTCTGCATATCTTCAGGACTGAAAAATAGAATACCCCTTTTCTTCAGAGTTGGCTTAGGAGTTGGTTCAGGAAGTGTCCAATCATTTTCATTATTCAACATATTATTCAATAGCAATTCAGCTTGATCAATAGTTCTTTCCCTGAAAACACAAGCAGCACAACTATCCAGGTGGTCTCTGGAAGCATTAGTTAGTCCATTATAAAAGATATCAAGTATTTCATTTTTCTTGAGAGGATGATAAGGCAAAGCATTAAGTAATTGGATAAGCCTCCCCCAAGCTTGTGGGAGACTCTCTTCTTCAATTTGCACAAAGTTATATATTTCCCTTAAGGCAGCTTGTTTCTTATGAGCGGGAAAATATTTAGTAGAGATGTAATAAATCATATCCCGGGGACTACGCACACAACAAGGATCAAGAGAATTAAACCATATTTTAGCATCACCCTTTAATGAGAACGGAAACAACTTAAGGATAAAGTAATAGCGGGTTTTCTCATCATTAGTGAACGGGGTGGCTATATCATTTAATTTAGTAAGATGTGCCACAACAGTTCCAGATTCATAGCCATAAAAAGGATCAGATTCAACCAAAGTAATTAACTCAGGGTCGACAGAGAAATCATAATCCTTATCGGAAATACAGATAGGTGAGGTAGCAAAAGCAGGGTCATATTTCATTCTAGCATTCAAAGATTTTTCTTTAAGCTTAGATAATAATTTCTTAATATCATATCTATCATTGCAAGCTAAAAAGTCTCTAGCTGTTTCTTCCTCCATAACATAACCCTCAGGCACAACAGGCAATTCATATCTAGGGGGAGAATCTTCATCATCGCTTACATCAATATTATCAGTTTCAATAATTTCATTCTCTCTAACCCTAGCAATCAAGCAGGAAGTAGGGTATTACCTCCATCGAGAGGGCCCGAACCTAGGTAAACATTGTGTCCCCCACCTCCAGTTACCATCTGCCTTAGACACACAGTTCGGGACCCCCTATCCGAGATCCGCCGGTTTTGACACCGACAGGGATCGCAACAGTTTTCGAGGGTAGAGTATTCAACCCAAATTTATTGATTCGACACAAGGGGAGCCAAAGAATATTCTCAAGTAGTAATAGTTGAGTTGTCAATTCAACCGCACCTGGAAGACTTAATATCTGTAGCAAAGTATTTAGTAGCAAAGTAATATGGAAGTAACGGTAACTGTGGCAAAAGTAATAGTATTGGTTTTGTAGTGATTGTAACAGTGGCAACGGAAAAATAACTAAGCAAAGGTCAATATATGAAAAGCTGATAACCACAAGTATAGGGGATCGCAACAATTTTCGAGGGTAGAGTATTCAACCCAAATTTATTGATTCGACACAAGGGGAGCCAAAGAATGTTCTCAAGTATTAGCAGTTGAGTTGTCAATTCAACCACACCTGGAAACTTAATATCTGCAGCAAAGTATTTAGTAGTAAAGTAATATGATAGTAGTGGCAACGGTAGCAAAAGTAATGTTTTTGGGTTTTGTAGTGATTGTAGCAGTAGCAACGGTAAAGTAAATAAGCGAAGAACAATATACGAAAAGCTCGTAGGCATTGGATCGGTGATGGAGAATTATGTCGGATGCGATTGATCATGCAACAATTATAACATAGGGTGACACAGAACTAGCTCTAGTTCATCAATGTAATGTAGGCATGTATTCCGAATATAGTCATACATGCTTATGGAAAAGAACTTGCATGACATCTTTTGTCCTACCCTCCCATGGCAGCGGGGTCCTATTGGAAACTAAGGGATATTAAGGCCTCCTTTTAATAGAGTACCGGACCAAAGCATTAACACATAGTGAATACATGAACTCCTCAAACTACGGTCATCACTGGTAATGGTCCCGATTATTTTCACTTTGGGGTTAACGGATCATAACACATAATAGGTGACTATAGACTTGCAAGATAGGATCAAGAACTCACATATATTCATGAAAACATAATAGGTTCAGATCTAAAATCATGGCACTCGGGCCCTAGTGACAAGCATTAAGCATAGCAAAGTCATAGCAAAATCAATCTCAGAACATAGTGGATACTAGGGATCAAACCCTAACAAAACTAACTCGATTACATGATAAATCTCATCCAACCCATCACCGTCCAGCAAGCCTACGACGGAATTACTCACGCACGGCGGTGAGCATCATGAAATTGGTGATGGAGGAAGGTTGATGATGACGATGGCGACGGATTGCCCTCTCCGGAGCCCCGAACGGACTCCAGATCAGCCCTCCTGTGAGAGTTTAGGGCTTGGCGGCGGCTCCGTATCGTAAAACGGGATGAATCCTTCTCTCTGATTTTTTCTCCCCGAACACGAATATATGGAGTTGGAATTGAGGTCGGTGGAGCGTCACGGTGCCCATGAGGTAGGGGGCGCACCCAGGGGGTAGGTGCGCCCCCACCCTCGTGGACAGGGTGTGGGCCCCGTGACGTGGATTCTTCTTCCAGTATTTTTTGTATATTACAAAAATAATCTCCGTTGATTTTCAGGTCATTCCGAGAACTTTTATTTTTGCACAAAAATAACACCATGGCAATTCTGCTGAAAATAGCGTCAGTCCGGTTTAGTCTCATTCAAATCATGCAAGTTAGAGTCCAAAACAAGGGCAAAAGTGTTTGGAAAAGTAGATATGACGGAGACGTATCAACTCCCCCAAGCTTAAACCTTTGCTTGTCCTCAAGCAATTCAGTTGATAAACTGAAAGTGATAAAGAAAAAAATTTACAAACTCTGTTTGCTCTTGTTGTTGTAAATATGTAAAGCCAGCATTCAAGTTTTCAGCAAAGATTATGAACTAACCATATTCACAAGAACATTTAGGTCTCATGTTTACTCATATCAATGGCATAATCAGCTAGCGAGCAATAATAACAAATCTCTGATGACAACACTTTCTTAAAACAATCATGATATGATATAACAAGATGGTATCTCGCTAGCCCTTTCTGAGACCGCAAAACATAAATGCAGAGCACCTTTAAAGATCAAGGACTGGCTATACATTGTAATTCATGGTAAAAGAGATCCAGTCACAGTCATACTCAATGTAAACTAACAATAATTGATGCAAATGACAGAGGAGCTCTCCAACTGGTGCTTTTTAATAAGAGGATGATGACTCAACATAAAAGTAAATAGATAAGCCCTTCGCAGAGGGAAGCAGGGATTTGTAGAGGTGCCAGAGCTCGATTTTGAAATAGATATGAATAATATTTTGAGCGGTATAATTTCATTGTCAACATAACAACCGAGAGATCTCGATATCTTCGATGCTACACACATTATGGGCGGTTCCCAAGCAGAATGTTAAGTTTATACTCCCCCACCACCAACAAGCATCAATCCATGGCTCGCCCGAAACAACGGGTGCCTCCAACTAACAACAATCATGGGGTAGTTTTATTTGCAATTATTTTGATTTGATTTGAGCATGGGACTGGGCATCCCGGTGACCAGCCATTTTCTCGTGAATGAGGAGCGGAGTCCATTCCTCTTGAGAATAACCCACCTAGCATGGAGGATACAGACAGCCCTAGTTGATACATGAGCTATTCGAGCATACAAAATAGAATATTTATTTGAAGGTTTAGAGTTTGGCACATACAAATTACTTGGAACGGTGGGTAGATACCGTGTATAGGTAGGTATGGTGGACTCATATGGAATAACTTTGGGGTTTATGGAATTGGATGCACAAGCAGTATTCCCGCTTAGTACAAGTGAAGGCTAGAAAAAGACTGAGAAGCGACCAGCTAGAGAGCGACAACAACGCGTGGATCGATGGGCCCTCCTCGCCATCGCGACGTCACCACCGCCCGATAAAGGAGGAGCTGCCACCCAGGATCGCCAAGGCATGTGGCCTCATCCTCCACTATTCAGAGGTGGTAGTTACGGCGGTGCCTCCGGTTCCCGCGACGCGATATCTGAGGCCGAACGGGCGGCGCAATAGAAGGAGAGGTACAATCGGCGCCATGTTGGTCATCGCTTCGCGTTCTCCAAGACGGGCATGGTGCCGGAATGGGTCCGCAATGACCCGGACCTCGCCGCAGTGTGGGCGCTCGACCGCTCCATCAGCACAGCGGAGATGGCCGCCAGGCACCGCCTTGACGGCGAGCTGGCCAAGATCGGCGAGGAGTGGTCACTTGGCGATTGCTTCGCCAACGCCGGCAGGGGCAAGGCCGCCGCCAGGGCGCCACCACCACCTTCGGCGTTTGCCAGGGGGCCCTCCGCACCGCACAACAGGAGGCGGAAGGGCACCTCCGTGAGGGTCAGGCAGCCGCCAGACAGGTCTGCTGTGGCCCTCCTGCATCCTTGCGCCGCTGGAGGAACAACAACGACGACGACGACAGCATGGACGCCGACGGCGGTGCAGTAGGGGAGGGTGGCCATGCTTATGAGATGGTCATCCGATATAGGGTTTAGTAAAAAAATTATAGTTTTCAATAAAATGGTCGAGATATCGTCTGTTTATGTAAATTACATTAGAACTTGAATGAAATCTGTCTGGTTTGCATGAATTTTATCCGGTTGATTCATAAACCATTTGAAATATATGAGGATAGCGTTGGACAGAGGTTTCCCGTATCCATGTCCGTGGACTGGTCCCTTGTCCATGGACAAATGCGGGAGAAAATTTATGGATTGTCACTGGAGATGCCCTTACCAGCCAGCACGTGCACGTTCAAGGCTTGTGTGGCTGGCAATCTCTTTCTTTTCATTTGGATGAGGTCGACATGGAGGAAAACAAACTTTATTTCGACATACATGTTGCAACCGAAAATGGGCATGAGCCGAATATTGTTTCGGAGCTCAGAATATTTTAGAAAATTCATGGATCTATTTTTATCAGAGAAGAGAGCCCAGGAGCCAGCACATTCTATCAGAATCGGCCACTTTGCCGAGTGGATGCCCACCTTGCTAGGATGTAGAAGGTCATTGCTGCCGCCCATACCATGGCCACCGATGCCTTGCCATCAGAGACCGCCTTTTGGGCCGGAAACACCACCGCCATCACTGGGGATATCCTGACAGTACGAGAGAGGGGTAAGCTGGATCACACTAGGCGTGTCACAAACAGAAGGATTTGCAGGTTCAGACCTCTTGCGGCGGAGGTAAAGGCCTTATGTCCTGTGCTCCAGGAGCTTTTTCTCTCCGTATGGATGTCGGATTACAGTGTGTGTGAACCTTTGCCTAAGTGAAGGAGGATGGCTTATAAAGAGTGCGTCAAGCCTCTCCATCTTCTACGTTCCAAGGGATTAATTACGGTGTTGATCTATACCTACTACGAGAGGTAATAGACATGTTAACACTTCTTCTTCGGTGGAAATTATGGGGAAGGGAGGAGGTCGTGGCCGCAGGGAGAGAAGAGGAGGCAACAACTGTTCGGTCTCCCTCCTACAACGGCAAGGGAAACTAGAGTGTTGGATAAAAGCCAAGAATATTAATTGTTCATGTACTTTTTGATTTATCAAATCCGATGTACTTACTTTAGATTATTAATAAAACATAATCGTTTGCTAAAAAGAAGTATTTGTGTGTCACCATAGAAGGCAAATTCTATGCCCCACCATCACCAATTCATACTGTACTAATCAAGCAAACAATAAAATAAAAATCTCTCAAAATTTCCACACATAATTTCTCATTGATGCCAATCAAAAGATGATGAATAAAATGGCATATCATTTCACAACTCCTCCAAAACCTCTCCACTTCTATAAAAAGAGAAAAGTATATTTTTGAGACACAACATTTAGTGCCTCATGTCTGATAAGCAGATAACCTCCGTCCAAAACTGGAGCGAAATGTTTTTGATGCTGACATATCACTGGTTTTGAAATCCCCCCCCCCCCCCCCCCCCCCCCCCGAAAATGATACACCTACGGACGTTCCTCACGGAAAGAATCCTATAGGCGTGCGTGTTCTATTGTAATTCATCCATCCCCCGCTGAATTTCAGGATGGGCCCCTCCTTCCCCCAACCAATTGATGGCAGCTCAGTCTGTAGGCATAAGTCTGTAGAAAAATGCCCGTAGCTGTAGCATTGTTGCCCCCCCCCTCCCACCATGTTCGTTGCACGCACAGGAAGCTAACACGTCCTCATCGCGGGTGCCCAAGCCTAGGTGTTCGAAGCGCAATTAGGAATTGGCTACTCCGCGCCGATAGTAGGGACAACTCAAATCTTGTCGCGCCACGGCTTCGTTGTCTTGCTGGTCCCTGTTTAGTTGGACCCTGTTGAGAATTGGCTCTAGAGAGACCAGGGTTGGCGGAGATGAGAGGAATCAGAGCAAGGGTAATCATGTCGATGGGATCAGGCTCAGCACCGTGCTACTTGTGATAGGCGTTGGGATTTTTTCAAAGAGGAAGGGTGATGTAGTATAGCAGCAGATAGTATTTCCCTCAGTTAAGAATCAAGGTTTATCGAACCAGTAGGAGACTCACGCAAAAATGTAAGCTGTACCCGCACACACAAAATAAATACTTTCATCCAACTCGGGCAAGAGGGTTGTCAACCCCCTTATACTCGTTAATTGTAAGGATTAATTCTGATAGCGATATATAGATAAATTGTGAAGTAAAATAAAAGATAAAAAAATACAGCAAGGTGTTTAGGGTTTTAATAATATGAAGTGAATGGACCCGAGGGCCATAGCTTTCACTAGAGGCATCTATCTCATCTGCGTAGTAATGGTGGATATAATTACTATTGGGAAATTAAAGAAAACACATAGTTATGACATTATTCATGGCATGATCAATATATAGGTATTACGTCTGAGACAAGTAGACCGACATCCATCTGCATGTACTACTATTACTGCACCTCTCGACCGCTATCCAGCATGCATCTTAAGGTATTACGGTCATAACAAATGGAGTAATGCTTGGAGTATGATGACATAATGTGGACAAAGTAATGCCAAATAGTATGTTCGAACCCCGTCATTTTACCCTTAGTAGCAACAATACAAATGTGCCTCGCTGCTTCTCATGTCACAGAGTGAGGAGACCGCAAGATTGAACCTACTACCAAGCACCTCCCTCACTGAAGATAAATCAATCTAATTGACCAAATTAGACGAATAGATCAGAGAGAAATACAAGGCTATAAAACCACACATAATAAAGTTCAGAAAAGGCTCGGTTACTTTCAATGAATAATCTGATGATAAACTCACAATTCATCGGATCCCAACAAACACACCACAAAAGGATTACAATGAATCGATCTATGAAGAGAATATTGTATTGAAGATCAAACATCATGGATGCAGTAAGGTTGATGAAGATGGCCTCCATGATTGATTCCCCCCTTCGGCAGTGTACCGGCGGATTGCGGAAGAACAGATGCTTGCGGCGGCGATAAAATTGTTTCTCATAACAGAAGAACATAGGCTCGCATCGTGTGCGCTTGTGCCTCTGTAGTGCGGCGTCTGGTCTGCCCCCGAAGCTTCTAGGGTCCCTTCTAATCCAGAAAAGATCACCGTAAAGTTCATCGTGTGTGGACTTCATTTGGTATGGTTTTTTCTGGGAAACAATAAAATAGGAAAAAACGGGAACTGGCGCTGGCCACTAGGTTAATAGGCTAGTTTTAGAAAATGATATAAAATTGCATATAAAGCATACAAGATTGATAATATAATAGCATGAAACAATCAAAAATTATAGATATGTTAGAGAGAAAGAATGAGGGTTTTGGGAGGGGTTTGGCTCGCTCGGGCTCAATCGGGAGGTTTAGAAGGTGGGTAGCAAGATGGGAGAGGCTAGAGTGACCAACTTATAGGGGCGCACGGCCATGTACCATGGACGACGTCTATGGTGAAGCTTGAAGGCGGCAATGGGGGTGAGAATGGCATGTTGGGGCAACGCTGCTACGCTCAACGGATGCAGAGAAGGCGAATGGAGAAACGTGGGAGCAGGTTTAGCGCGGACGCAGTTTTCATGGAGCGGGAGCTTGTCTTTGTGCATGTGGCACTCATAAAAAGATAGGAAGAGGAAAGAGGAGAGAGTGGAGTGGCACAGGCCAACACACGGGGATGCAAGATTCCACGGCCATAGGTGTGTTTGGCCGCGTAGGCGTGGTTTGGTGCATGGCGAAGCAGAGGCGATGGTCGTCGTCGTTGCTACCTAGTCCGCGCCGATGCAAGAACATGCTCCGGCAAGGGCGAGCAGGAGCGGCAGGGGAGGAACCAAGCATCGACATCGTGGTGGGTGCTGGTAAGCGGCAAGAGGCCGGCCGGAGTCTATATGCATAGTGACACGGCGGCGCACAAGGTGTTGCCAGAATGCACACCCCACACAGACATAAAAAGTAGCATTGACGAAATGCCAGTGGAGCTAATTTAACGGCCACCTGAAGTGGGATTCCAGAACCGGTGACATGTCAGTGGTTTACCCCTTCTTTCTTTTTACACAAAATGCCTTTTGTTTTGAAATATGAGGGACTAAAATTCATCCCAAAAAAGTTGAGGGGCAAGATGTGGACTTCTTGTAAACTTAAGGAACTAAAGATATGCTTTTATCATAAAAATAAAAACGGAGAAAAAGTATAATTCTCTCTTCTAGTATCCCGGCGGCCGCCAAGATCTCTCGTCTGCGTGTGATTTGTGCGGAAATAATCACTCCGCGTTAATCTCTCCTCTGCTAGTCAATTTCTTGGCATGACCACCCGCTCAGCGCTGGTTTAGCTGACTCCATTTTATATTCACATGTTGATGTTCATCTTGGCCAGACAGCAGCTAGCTAACCTAACATGTACGCCAAGGCGCTGACTTCGAAATTAATAGCAATCTGAGAAGTAAAAATTGTCATGGTTGCGGTTAGCAGCAAGCAAGTACAAAACAAGGTTAGAACTGTATGTATGGACCATCATTCTTGACCCTATCGGACCAATATTAGAACTGTATGTATGGAGTTCTAGCGAACACGGTTCAAATTAAGGGGAAACTTGATAGAGTAAAGCGTGATTACAAGAAAACCAAAGGAAACTCATGCAACTAATACATTATTATTGGAAAAAAAAGTTATGCAGAAGAAAATTAGGACTGCCGTATTCGATACGGGCCGAAAATTTAAATTACAAATTTATTGCTATGTAGGTGAGCCATGAGAGTGGTGACGATTCGAAATGGCGGAGGTAGAGTAGCTACGGCTTGGTGGCAAAGGTGGCGACGACTCGCAGCCTCAGCAACTGCTGGGCGGTTTCATCATCACGTGCCCCTCCTTGTTTCTCCTAGCTGCATGAATGTCCGTCACACATCAGTAACCATTCATTTATTGGCACACTCATGAATATGTAGCCAGTTAATATATACTACTCTATTTTCTTTGCGGAGAATATATAATGATGTTTGATATTACCTGAATAGGGAATCTTGGACTAGGTGGATCTCGTGGTACCGTTGAGGATGTTGTCCAGCAGTTGCGAGAAGGGTGCCGGTAGATTCGGCTTATCAGGGACCTGGAGGGGGTGAAACATCCCACCAGGGGAATTCTTTGCCATGGCATGAAGAACCTATAGCATATAGGCGTCGCGCATGAGTGAGTTGATGTAATTACTAAATTGTCATGAAACTTGGATTAGTGTATCTCCAATCTTATACTTACGTGGTTGTTCGCGTCTCCGCCGAGAGTAAACGTGTGGACAGGTACTTTTGAGACGAAGTCCTTGGCTCCATCAAAGTAGTCCCCCTTGTTGATGAGCCCATCGGAGAAGAGCAAGATGATGCTATTCCAGTGTCCACGGTAGCTGATCAGTTTGTGGGCCTCGGAGAGGCCAGACGCCATGTTCTTCGTGCAGGCGGACCGTCTCCAGGACGGGCTTTTTCTGTAGCCTTTTAACTCTGTATCGGTCGAATCAACTATTTTCATATCAGACGTGCACGTGTTCGGGGTTGACATGACATAAGTGTAACCAAGGCAGCTATCCACGAGACGGATGAGCTTCTCTTGCACCAACCAAAAGATATTGTCCACAGTTTTATAATCTGGGGTTGAGGTGGTACTGTCAAATGCATACACAATCACCATGTCTAGTGGCCACTTCCCTACAAATCAATATGCCATTCATTCAATTATATATATGTTCCTAGCAAGCATATATTATGATTACTCTTGAATTCAGATTGGGTCGAATATTTGTTGTTACATATACCTGCGCCACTGAGGATGGTATCCACCAGCCTCGAAAAAGGCACCGATAGACTCGGTTTTTCCGGGACGGGGAGGGTGTGAAACGTGCCTCCCGGTGAATTTATTGCGATGGTGAGAAGATCCTATAGCATATACACATGATATGTGCGCAAATTGAATTGATTAATAAGATGGACATAATTTGGATTAGAGTAAATCTGGTCAAATACTTACTTGGTTATATGCATCTCCACCAAGAGTAAATGTGTGCACTGGAACTTTGGAGATGAAGCCCTGAACTCCATCAAAGAAGTCGCCCTTGTTAATCAACCCATCAGAGAAGAGCAAGATGATGCCATTCAGGTGCCCGTGGTCGCTGATCAGTCTATGTGCCTCAACGAGGCCAGCTGCCATGTTGTTCTTGCATGAATCCCTTCGCCAAGCTGAGCTTCTTGTGTACCCATTTGCCTCTATCTCTGTGCGGTCAACTAGTTTCATCTCAGATGTGTACATGTTAGGGGTCGACATGACGTATGTGTAGCCAAGGCAACTATTCACAAATTGGGTTAGCTTCTTTTGCACCAACCAATAAACCTCACGATTCACCTTGTCCCTAGCCGGTGTCAAGGTAGTGCAATCAAATGCCGACACAATCACTACATTTAAAGGCCACCTCCCTGCACATAATATTGACCATTCATCATTCAGTCAATCATATGTTTGTTTCCTAGGAAGCATGTTTTAGGGAATACTCCTATATTGCGATTGGATCGGATGGTTTTGCATATATACCTGAAGTGGGACTAGGATTCTTCTCACTGTGCATCGTGGTATCATTAAGGATGTTATCCAAGAGTTGGGAGAAGGGCACAGATAGGCTTGGCAAGTCCGGAACAGGGAGGGGGCTGAACATCCCGCCTGGGGAATTTGCTGCAATGGTGCGAAGACCCTGTAGCATATACACATGATATAGATAAAAATGAAATTAATTATTTTTAAAAATATATATTATATGGACTGGCTTAGCTCAAGTCAGATACATACATGGTTATATGCATCTCCGCCGAGGGTAAACGTGTAGACGGGCACACTGGAGAGGAAGTCCTCAGCTCCGTCAAAGAAGTCGCCTTTGTTGACCAACCCATCAGAAAAGAACAAGATGATTGCATTCATGTTCCCATGATCTTTGATTAGTCTATGTGCTTCATAGAGTCCTGTCATGTATTTGACACAGGCGGTCCTTTTCCAGGACGGGCTACTTTTGTAGCCATTTCCGTTTATCTCAGCAGAGTCAACTGATTTCATATCTGACGTGTAAGTATTAGGGGTTGACATGACATATGCGTAGCCGAGGCTGCTACCCCTAATGCGGGTGAGCTTCTCTTGAACCAACCAAAAGACACTATCTACCTTATACCAGTCCGGTGTCGATGTGGTGCAGTCAAATGCATACACAATCACCACGGCCAGTGGCACCTTCTCTGTACGTCCATCCACTGGTTCACTCATAGTGGGTGATGGGAATTAACTGCATGCATGTGTAGATGTAGTGTGTCAACTTTTTTTGACTCATGTGTAAGGGAAATCGAGCAAAAAGAGAGCCACAGACACACATAATATGTAATTTTTCATCAATGTGTGTACGTAGCTGCACATAAAAATGTAAGTGCACAGAAGATACAAGTTCTTATATTCACAACCACCTCTTTCTATATTGACCTTAGTTTCCTTATGAATGAACTGCTGAGTAAACTTGTAACCCCCCCCCCCCCCCACACACACACATATTTATTAGTATGTTTTTGAAATCAAACTTTTCTATTTGACCAACTTTATAGCAAACTATAAATGTCCATATTACTAAATGAAAATATACTTAATGATTACAGATTTGATAGTGTAGATGTTGATACTTTCCAACAAACTTGGTCAAAGATAGAGATGTTTGACTTTTGAATAATAATAATAAACCTTATAAAAAAGGTATTGAGGGAGAACTATGTTTTAAATGTATGCTCTTGCATGAATTTTGTGTGTGTCATTGCAGTCCCTAATTTTATGCGAATAAAAAAACTACATCAATAATTAACTAATCAAAAGGTCATGAATCTATGATAATTTTAGCAACTTAAGAGGTAATCCCTAAGAGTGAACGTGCCGCCACCATCTGAGATCCTTATAAGACCAAAGATACATAATGAGCTGAGCCCTCTAGGATATATTGATTGTCATTCACACTAAACAAGTAGCGTATTATTTTCATGTAGCAATCAGGAAAATCCATTTCTTGCTACACACAAATGCTTTGGGGTTTATCTTGTACAATAATATGTTTGTTCATTCTCAGCTACTCCCTCCGTCCGGTGAAAAGTGTACATATAGAAATTTTAGGACAAATTATGGAATGAAGTAAAAAATGCATTGGAAAGATGCAAGCCACCATCTCTGTCCTCTTTAATTATCCAACCCCGATGAGCTAAGTGCATGTAGAAATTAAGGAGACCATGTGTAGAATGTAATTGGTCTTGATTACCGCGTGATGAGAGAGAAGCTTTTTTTTTACTTTAAGTGTATTGGGAAGATAGACGTACACTTTTTTGTGGAAAAATTCTAAACCCAAATGTACTACCTCCGTCTTGGTTTATTGGTCCTCATTGTAATTTGAACAAATATTTAACTAACAAAATGTTAATGGATGTGAACAAAAATTATATCGTCGTTGTGATATAATTTTTGTTCACATCCATTAACATTTTGTTAGTTAAATTTATGGTCAGGATTTGGCACAAAATACAATGTAGACCAATAAACCAGGACGGAGGTAGTAGATGGTCTAAATAGATCATACATTGAGAAGTTGATGCGGCCTTAAAAATTAATTTAGATGAAAATGTTTCTCCATTAAGCAGGTAAGTGACACATGTACATTCTTTAAATTTAAAACTAAAGTGTTTTTGTCATGTCATCTAATACCATATTAACTTGGCAGTTGCGCTCTCTTTGTCAACACAACACACTTGCTTTAACGTTTATATATATAATACGATACAGAAAACACAAGAAATACCAGAAAGGTTTATGGTGGCCTTGCTTCTTTATGCGAGCTAGCTAGCTAGATTTATGACATCTTTTCTACTTCCATTGCTCTGCTTCCTGTCAAGTTGTTTGGTTCTAATTTGAAAGAAATTCTGAGATGGTCCCGGCAAATGCGAACATTTGATTTCTGCAATTCAATGGCTAGTAGATTTATTACCTCTTCGAAGGTATGAGGTTGTCGACAAGTTTGTGGGGGTCAATGCAGACTTTTCTCTATGTACAAAAAAGTAAGGTAATAATAATTAATTAAACCATGGTGTTAAATAAGGAAATATACAATATGCTCATTAATATTAATATCTTGCTAATGGACATATTTGCACTTGATGTTACTTTGGCCTGGATTAATATTTATTAGTCAACTACATGTTTATCATATAGAAGTATGAGCTGTATATTCATGTAGCGAGTAAAATATAGTAAAACTCTATTCACCTAATACTATTGGATGGTAACAGAAAAACTATTTTAATTTGCAAAGAAATTGTCCTGTAGTTTTGCTGAAATTTGCACAATTAAATAAAAGTTAGGTGACATGTGATTAAGAAATGAGAAAAACTGGGGTTAACTAAAGTTTTTCTTTAGCGATATTTTTTACCGGCATATAAGGCATCCTACATGTTATGTAGTCGTCGCGAGGTGGTCTAGGGATCTAGATGTAATTTTTACTTCAGCCCTTTTTTGACAGTTGATGAATAGATTTTTCCCACAAAAAAAAGGTATGCAAACTTTGATTACGTGGACTTGTTTCTTCATGCAAGCTAGCTAGTAGTAGATTTATGACATAGTTTCTACTTCCATTGCTGTATCTGCTTCCTGTGAAGTTGTTTGGTTCTAGTTTGAAAGGATAGTTTTTGAAAATAGTACTACCTAGCTAGTGATTTTCATTTGTGATATAGTTTAATGATCAACGCATGCTATATCAGGACCTACCTCGCAACAGATTGACATATATGAGGACGCCTACAACGGGCATTTCTGAAGTAACCAACAAAAGAACAAGATATAAAAAGTAGTATACAGAAGAGATTAGCAGGCAAGAGTTGCAGCACTTGGACATACATACCTGGAGATTGATATAGCCGGCTGCTAGCTAGCTCGAGGGACGGGGCACGCGTGTCTGTGTGTTTGTGTGAACGAAATGAGTGTGGTGCTAGATCCATATCGAGCTGCTCTTAAATAGAGGGAGTTGCAGAGGAGGTGTACTCCACTTGTAGCTAATAACTAAAACAAAATATTGACACAGCTGTTTGCCTCACCACGATCGGGATCCATATGCACTTTGGTAGCACGCAAGACACGGTAAATCTAGCACGGTCTACTAGTATAGGCATGTGCATGCAATTTACACTCATCAATGTGCACACCTTCCTATAAGAAGATCAGGATCCATGTGCACTTTGGTAGCACGCAATTTACACTCATCAATCTACACGGTGATCATCTCCCTCTATCCATGGCCAGCAAATAAGCATGTATGTATGTGAAGATCGGTCTTCCATCAAGTACTACATCTCATGAGACTAACACAAAAAGGATTCCAATTCAATCTTGTATTTTCATTTCAAATTTTAGTTCTAGCGGGACTGACAAAATTCTAAGACATGGACCTATTATCTCAGAAGCAAATCGATCTGTCCACAAGCAGGACAAACTGACGATAACTAAGGGCGCGTTTGGTTCTCGATCGGGCAACTGCTCACCTCGCCTCGCCAACCAAGGAAGCTAAGGCTTTGATTCTAGGGAGAGCATACGCGTTTGCATGCATGTGCATTCTGGCAGCAGCACGCAACACACGGTGAATCTCCCATGGGCATGGGCCAATGTAATCAACTACTCCAGTATATGCACGTGCAGTTTATACACTCATCAATGTGCACACTTCACTATGTCCTCCCTCCATCCACGAGCACATTGAAACGCGGATAGTTTAGTTTGCCAAGTTGTTGATTTAGTTAGTATACAACGTCAGGTAAGAAAGTTGACTCCGTGCTTCTACCAAGACGAGCAGTATATTATATATCTTATGAACCCCAGGTACACAAAAACAGACGGCTTCACTAGACTCAAGCGTTAATCACGGCGCCTAATTAAACTAATTAAACTTTCCGTGATCTGATCTGCACGACTTATCCAACCCATGTGACGCTGAGCTGCCCAGGCACTCCGGTATTAATTTTCATGAAACTTCCAAGAATACACGTTTGATTATGGCAAACCCCCCAGGATTTGAAATTTTAACTAAAAAGGGCCTAGTTTATTACAAGCGCCTGTCATTTCTTGTTTGTCGAGTCAACCGGCCAGAAATCCAGTAGCATAACGAAGTTATATTGTATAAAGATGGACGAACAAGGACCATACAAGTTCTAAATATGCGAGAGCAGCAATACAATAGGCAACCTTTTTTCCTGTGTATTTGGGTGATTTCTAACCAACTTGTGTGCTTTCTTCGAAAAGGAGGATTATCTCGGGCCTCTGCATCAAACGATGTACACAACCATTTATTAAAATGATCCAAGTATCAAAGTGCAAGAACAAGTCGGGTAAAATAAAATACTCCCTCCGTCCTAAAATTCTTGTCTTAGATTTGTCTAAATATGGATGTATCAAGTCACGTTTTAATATTAGATACATCCATATCTAGACAAATATAAGACAAGAATTTTGGGACGGGGGGAGTATAAACAGGACAAAGAGCCACAACCAGTAAAATAAGCCACTGTGCCTACACAAATACCCTATTATCGGACCGTCATCTAAGCAGGTTAAACGTAGCACGTCGGTTCCACCCAAAGGTCATGAGCTCCCTCGCTCTTGCATGGTGTAGTAATGACCACGTATGGACTCATCCAGACGCTCGGTAGATAACCTATAGAACTTTTGAATATTTGTTCTGTTAAATACACAATCGTTCAGACAGTTCTAAATAGCCCAAAGTAATGCACTCCACCCTTCCTAACCAATTACCAAATAAATTTGATATACTATTAGGTGGAGGTATGTTAAAGGACTCGTGTATTGTTGGCCGCATGAGCTTGGCAAGTTGGGAATTAAGGAATAAGTGTCGAATTGTTTCCTCATGGTCAAAGAAACAACAACGTTTACTACCTTTCCACCTGCGCTTTGCCAAATTTTTCTTGGTAAGAATCACACTCTTATGCACAAACGACATGAAAAAATTAATCTAAACTTTCCGCAGCAGTTCCTGTGCGTGTCTCAGCAATCATACGCAAAAGAATTGGACGGAACAAAGTGGTTTGTGTGGAACACCTTTATTCAAGACTTCTATATGATCGAGCTAAGTAACGAGCACACGAAAAAATAACGGAAATTGTTTTGAACTAAAAAATAAAAATTGCTAAGATAAAAATCACACAGCTGATTCGATGGGGCGCCCCTATATCTGGCCTTAAGCGAGTCGCTACAGGGGAGACCGATATTGGTCGGCCCAGACTTTCGTTTTTTGCTTTGTTTTTTAACTTTATTTATACTTTTAATATTCTAAATATATATTCCAAAAACACTCTATAAAAAACATTTTAAAAATGTCGACCAAGCAATTGAAAAATACCAAATGTGTATAAAAAATGTTTATGATGTATACAAAAAATGTATAAAAAAACATGATCATGTATTTAAAAAAATAATATTCTAGCATTTGATTTTTTTTTCAAAAAGTATTCGAAAAATGTTGATCAAGCATTTGAAAAATGTTAAATGTGTATAAAAAAATTTCACCATGTATAAAAAAATGATGAAATGCTTTTATCATGTATATAAAAATGTTAATCAAGCATTTCAAAAAAATTTGAGTAAGTATTTTAAAAATGCTAAATATGTGTAGAAAAAATGTTGCTCATGTATTAAAAAAGACGAATATTTTTATCTTGTATATGGAAATGTTAATCAAACATTTGAAAAAAAAATTGAACAATTATTTGTAAAATGTTGATCAACCATTTCACAAATGTTAAATGTGTATAGAAAAAGTGCTGACCATGTATTAAAAAAATATGATTTTTTATTATGTACATAAAAAATTTTATTCAAGCATTTTAAAAAATGTTGAACAAGTATTTGAAAAATGTTAATCAAGCATTTGGAAAATGTTAAAAAAAGTATAGAAAGAATGTTGACCATGTGTTAAAAAAAATCTTTATCAATCATCTAAAAAATATTTAAAATGTGTATAAAAATCTTGACCATGTATTAAAAGAATGTTAAATTTGTATTGAAAAAATGTTAGACATACGGTAGAAAATTGTTGTTGACATATACGGATAATTGTATAAATGAAAAACAAAAGAACCAAGAAAACCAAAAATGAAAAAAATAAACCAAAGAAAAACGGAATAAAAAACTAAAGGAAAATTAAATAATCGGGGAAGAAAAAAGGAAAAAAAATAGAAAAGAAACAAAAGAAAACAAAAAAGGGAAAATCTGGAGAAAATCGGCTCGACTTGCTTCAAGTAGGTCGCGCCGCCTCTACTTAACACGAACAGTCGACTGGCGCAATGGTTAACAGCGTTCGCTATCTTCCTGATCCCTCATTCTCCCCTTTTTCTTCTATTTTTATTAACTGTGCGCGAAATAGGCCAGCCCGACTACTGTAGCTGCTTCAGCGAGACATCCTGCAGGTTCCCTAAAGGCGAGATAAAGTCGTCGTGGATTCAATGTTTCGCTCATGGAGTCACCCGGGCTCTGGATGGGCTGGTTGACATCGTTCCTCTGGGCTTCTAGCCTGTGGGGGTTATTATCTCCGAGTTGGAGCCTGATGGGTCCAACCAGAGAGCCCACGCCTCGGCCCCCTTGTTGTTGGGGCGAGGCTTCTTCGCCGTCTCGTAGCAAGTCTCTCGTCCTTTCTTCCCGGCTATAAGTGCCATCGAAACCAGTGACCAACATTCATTTGTTGTGCTTCTCTGTGCAGGTGTCTATTCATTCTTCTAGCAGGAAGAAGAAGAGTGATTTAACGCTAAAAACGAACAATGTTGCTTAATGAGCATGAGGATCGTATATATATGATTGATGTTGAACCACTTTCATATTTATACCCATATTGCAACAGGAAATTACCTAGTTAACTAAGAAATCCATCGAACATGTTGAGGCTGAGTAATTTCCTTCTAGCCTGTTAGCTAGTCCTACTGTTCCCAAATACCCCAACCCAATCAGTCCACGTTCCCAACAAAGCAAAAGCCCATAAACCGATCGCTACCTCCATGCCATGGGAAATCGATGTTTGCTCTGCAAGCAAATTCATTCTACTAGGTTCATGCGGCATGCTGCGGGCCACACGCTTTCACCCTCCTTTTGCATTGTTTGTCGTTCGGTAAACCACTCCATAGACTGACGGTAGTAAACCATTTTGGGAACAAAGCAAATGAAAGCCAAATCTAACAAATAAGCTTTATCAACCCAAGACGGAGATGGGAGGGTAATTCGGTTAGCCTTTCACTTTGTTATTCGAAGAAAAAGATGTATAGGAATAACCTCCATGCATATGCTAAGTACATGTAAGTAAGAGATTCATACATAATGATTTAATCTTTGGGCAGAGACAGATCAAACATGAAACTAAACAAACATATCCATGGCGATAACATAACTTAATGCCTTACGTACAATAACACATCGGACAGAAGCAGACTAAGGCATATCCTAGTGGTGGGAAGGGGCTGATGCCTTCTCACCCACCTAGGTTCAAGGCATGGTACTTGTAATTTGGATTTGTTGCACCAATTATACCGTATGGGCACGGACAGAAATTCACATTTCATTACAGATGCATGTCATGAGAACTTTAATCTATGTTAATCGTGATCTCATTTAGTTATGTGAAAACTGATTTGCCTTGCATACAAGATTTTTATATGTCCTGTCTAATGAGTCGATGCCTTTTTGAACCAGTAATAAATTTTAATTTCTATCAGTTAATCTCGGTATCATGACTATACCAGCATTCATGTGCATCACTATTCTACCAATGAATGCATTACTACTATATTGATAATTTCTTATCTTTTTATGCTCACTCTCTCTTTTTCCCAAGACATGCTCACTTGTAATGACCCGTAGTCCAGAAGAGGCGGGGATTTGTTTTTTGTTGTGCATTGCATTCGTGCATACAATTTTGGGGTCAATTTAAACTTTCAATTAAACTTAGATGAATTTGACCATATTAGAAATTTGGGTATGACCTTTGCGTAATTTTAGAGTTTTGTATCACAATTCAAATAAGTATATGACTTAAGGACTAAAGTGCAAAGTGCAATTATATATCAGCTGGAAATTGGATTAAATAAATAAAACAATGATGAATAAGAAATACACAATTCAATCATATAGTTCCATAATACAAAGGTTTAGAACATCTTGTAATTTCAAACGGTGGGAGTACTTATTTGTTTTCTTTTTTGAACGAAGCTACTAATATTTGGTAGAGAATATAGTTTATAGCAATGCAAGACATTGTGTGTGTGTGTGTGTGTGTGTGTGTGATGGGTACCCGCATGCATGGCGACATTTAGTGATAGGCCATGTACCTGGTCCCGCAACTAGTCATGATAGAGAATTGCTATCTCTATTGTAGCTTTTTCAGGTTAGAATTTCAGCTGTCGATAATCCCACTTTCTTGATGTATCTTGCATTTTAAGAGAGAAAAAGGCATTAGAATTGCATCGTAAAGTCAAAAATATAACATTAAAAAGGGTAAATAACACTAGAAAATAATGATGCAAAATGGACATATAGACTACCATCGAACCGTGAGAATCACCTAGCAGGACCTGCATGGTTTGCCACTATCGGAGCTAAATCCGGCAGATCCTTCGGTAGGGTATCCTAAGCTAGGTGTCTTGGCATGATTGATGGTAACATGGACACAGAGTTTACCCGGGTTCAGGATCTCCCGAGGAGATAAGACTTTACGTCATGCTTGTTTTCTATTGCATTGGATGTGTACAGAGTACAAGGTACCGAGAAATTTGTAAGTTGATCTCCGTCTATGAGCTTAGACCCCAGTTTGTATAGTATACCAGGGACCCTAGGTTACATGGATCCTAGTTATCTATGTATTAGGAAGTAGAATCCTCCATGCATCCAGCGTCTTGTACACGACAACTAGGCTGGGAGTTGACGTGGTGAGAGGCCCCTTAGCCGGGACACCGTCACACGCCACCCCGCCGGACGACACTCCGTCAGGAGGGAGGAGGGGAGTGGAAGACGCTCCGTCGTGCCGCCTAGAACCGTTGCACGACCAGAGACGCTTTGCCGTTGTTAGACAATTTTGTTCTTGTGTGTAATGGGTTTATTTTTTGAGGTGTGTGTGTAATGGGCGTAGTGGCCCCGCAACTAGTTTATCGCACCGGAGTGGCCCAACCCCAACATTTCCTTCCTCTGCTCTCTCTGCTCCGGTCCCGACGACGGCGGCACGGAGGCACCGGATGGCGGGCAAGGGCGAAGCCGCGTCGCCTTGGGGCTGCTGTGCTCCACGGCCGGCATCGGCATGGCCTCTCCTCCGTCGCTGGAGCTGGAAGCAAGCGTCGCAGGCTCAGGTCAGCTTCCCACCCGCATGCCCACCATGTGCTTGTGCTTATGCTTATGCCCATGGAAAGGTTCGTTCCGCCGCGACCTACCTAGCTCCCTGTCATAGCACAAACTACTCTAGATTGGACGGATGCAGCTGCCATCCAACTTATCATCCTGAGGACTAGTCCTGCATGCTAACAAATAAGTATGTTGGGACGGAGCTCATGTGCGATGCCGGCGCCTCTAGCTTTGCTCTCAGCCCAGCACAAGAAAAAGGTCCGGGCCAGACTGCCCATTCCATCCCATGCTGCTCTACTGTACCAACACGCCACCAATGCTTCTCTCCCTCTACGTCAGTTTGCTTGCGTTAGCCCAAACTACACACACTCTGCATCATCAGCCAGGTTTTCTTTTCACAAGAAAAAATAATTTGGCCAGACTTCTCAAACCAACATAACTTCAGGACTCTCTCACGACTCAGCCCAACTCAACCCCCCTTTTGCAGCTAGCTAAGATCAGGCAGGCGGCAGCGGCATCCATCACCGGCGAACCATCAAGGTATGTACTAGTGCACACTCCTCTCCTTTAATTTGCAGCTACCAACAGCCTGTTTACCATCGATTTCCTTTTGATTCCTTGATGCAGGCGCCCTTGTCCATCCCTGCATCCGGCCAAGGGATGGCTGAGACCGCCCTCGGCGCCGCACAATGGGTGGTGAGCAAGGCGCTAGCCCCCTTCGCGGATGGCGTGCTGGAGGCTTGGGCGGCCACCAGGACATTTGGCCTCAACATCCAGGCCCTCAAAACTGAACTGGAGAAGGTGCAGGCCACGCTTGAAATAGCCGCCACCAAGGAGCTCCCCGGGCTGGCCACGGAGAAGATGCTGCAGAAGTTGTGGGACTCGGCGCACAATGCCGAGGACTTGCTGGACGAGCTGGACTACTTCCGCATCCACGACGAGCTCCACGGCACGTACGACGCTGCCGACCAGCACGGGGACGATGCCCTCCGCGACCTCGCCTTTGATGCTCGCCACACCATCAAAGCTCTTGGCAAACTGGTCAACTGTTTCCCATGGCAGCGTGCTGAGCTCCAGCAGAGGCCAACCAGCATCATCCAGGAGTTCAGCGGATGCATGCCCAGCCTCGGTAAACTGCTCCTTTCCTCATGTTCCCCACATCCACATGTTCATGGTGATGAAGATCGTGGCATTGCGCAAGAAACACCGATGCCTGAGTTTAACAGGGCTGATTTCTCCCAAAGGATGAAGGACACTGTAGAGCAACTAAAGCTTATGCGTATTGATGTTAAGGATATTCTGCAGACTTGTGGCCACAGAACTGTCCTAGACATTTCCCAGCGTCGTGCCACCACCACACCTCAGAGTGCAGAGCCAAAACTGTATGGGAGGGACCATGTCATGAATAATATCATACATGATATCACCGAGGGTCAATACTGTGACAAGGGTCTAACCGTGCTTCCGGTTATTGGTCCGGGGGGAATGGGGAAGACAACCATGATACAACACATATATAACAACCAACAAGTGCAGAATCATTTTCCAGTCAGGATTTGGATATGTGTGTCGTTCAATTTCAACCTGGATAAGGTGCTGGAGCAGATTAAAGAAGATACCCTTGCGGTTGAAGGTGAGAATGGGTGTAGCACAACACAAGAGCTGATTGAACACAGATTGAAACACAAAAGGTTCTTACTTGTATTGGATGATATATGGCAGTTTACTGATGTGGATGACTGGAAAAAACTATTGTTGATACTCGGCAAGTCACAAGAGAAGGGTTCCGTGATTCTAGTCACAACTCGGCAAAAAGAAATAGCAGACCAGGTTAAGAAAAGTGCAGAGCCAAAAGAACTGAACGGTTTAGAACCTGGAGAGTTTAAGAAGTTATTCCTTGTATATGTCTTTGATGTTGAGCAATGTCCAGGGGATAAACGTTTTTTGCTTGACACTGGAGATAAGATAATGGGAAAACTGAAGGGCTCCCCTCTTGCAGCAAAGACTGTTGGTAGATTACTGAGGACAGACCCTAGTTTGGCTCATTGGAAAAGGGTCCTAAACAGCAAACAATGGGCGAAACAGTCCAATGGAATTATGCTTGCCTTGGAGCTTAGCTATGGCTTTCTCCCTTTCCATTTGCAACGGTGTTTTTCCTATTCTGCATTATTTCCTGAAGATTACCGTTTCAGAAGCCGTGAGCTCATCAGCCTATGGATCGGACTAGATATTTTGACACCTTCTGATCAAAACCCAACCTTTGAAGGCATAGGTCTGAGCATTTTGAATGATCTAGTCATCCATGGATTTTTCAGAGAATATAAAACTGATGGTGGTCTGCGGTATGTTATGCATGACCTACTGCATGAGTTGGCATTGAAGGTTGCATCACATGACTGTCTTCGTCTTCGTCTCCCTGATGTTGGATCGGTAGAAATTAAGCCATCCACCCGACACTTGTCTATAAGCATAGAGAACTTGGGTGGATATAATGGTCAAAAATTAAAGAGGGAATTGGAAAAACTGAAGACAAGATTGAAGGTTGAACATTTGCAAACACTGATGTTATTTGGAGCAATGGATGAAGGTTCTGCTAAGATATTTGGTGATTTTCTCGGGGAAGCAAATGCTCTTCGTGTTCTTTATTTGCCCCTCCTGAAGTATCCCGTGGAGTCCATGGTACATAATTTTTCAGGACTTGTCCACCTACGATTCCTATGTCTAGGGTGTTTACCAATTAACATCTCTAAATTTTATCATCTAAGGGTTCTAGATCTTAAGTCATGGTCTAGCAGTGGTGATTTTCCTGAAGACACAAGCAA
Organism: Triticum urartu; assembly: GCF_003073215.2. Classification (NCBI taxonomy): domain Eukaryota; kingdom Viridiplantae; phylum Streptophyta; class Magnoliopsida; order Poales; family Poaceae; genus Triticum; species Triticum urartu. Next base: position 2,837,401 of record NC_053023.1, read on the forward strand.
CCTTGCAAAATTGTGCCATTATTATACCCCAAGAGATGATAAGCTTCATTATGATATTTGTAATGTGGGAAAAATTCAGCTCTTGGAAAAGTTGAAGGTATTTCGGGTCAATAAAAAAAAAGAAGGATTTGAACCAAAGCAACTAGAGCCACTGACCAAGCTATGGGAGCTTGGCATCTACAACCTTGAGAAAATACATACAAAAAAAGAAGCAGCTCAAGCAAAACTGATTGAGAAGAAATACTTGAGGAGGTTAACATTGGATTGGGATAGTAAGCGATCTAGTGATGAGCCTGGTGTGGAAGCAATGGTTCTTGAGTGCCTTCGACCACATGAAAATCTTGAAGTGTTGTGCATTAGAGGGCACAGAGGCCCCACTTGTCCAAGATGGCTGGGTGATGAGCTTGCTGTTGAAGCTCTACAATTTCTTCGTCTTGATGGTGTTTCTTGGAAGGTTTTCCCTTCTTTACGGAACATGGGGGATCTTTGTGAGCTTGAGATACAAGATTGTCCAGAATTCTCGTCTGTGATTCCCACCTCCTGGATTGAGAGTTTGCGTCGCGTCTCGATTGAAGGTGTCAAGCTACTAAAGAGGTTTGCATACTCAAAATCATCACATGGAGCACAACTGGAAATCATTGGATGGGGTGATCTGCAAAGGTTAGACCAAGTGTTAGTTTTCGATAAAGAAACAGGTCTTGAGAAGCTGACACTCGAGAGATGCCCACCTTTGGAGTTGAAGCACCTTCTGATGCTAACCTCGCTGAAGACACTGATTTTAAAGCATTCAGCTGGTCTGGCTGGTCTGGCTGGACTACTAGGAGGTCAGGGTGATGTGGAATGGCAGCTCCCTGTTGAGCACATCGAGATCTGCCACTTACATGGTAATAGTTGGAATGAATTGACAGAGCTCTTCCCACACCTCCCAAAGCTCTCCAAATTGGAGATACGGGATTGTAAAAACATAAAACAGCTGGTAGTGGGGGTGGATCTGCGACAAACAACACCAGAGATGGGGGGAGGTGAAATAACAGCAGCAACGGAGGAAGAGGACGATGGAGTACTGCTCTTCCCAGCTCATCTCTGTAACTCACTACAGAAATTGAAGTTATTTTCATGCCCAGAGCTGGTCCTGGTGGACCCGCCAACTCTTGTTCCTGGAGGAGGATGGCTCCAAGCCTTGCGATCCCTCCAGAGATTAAGCATAAAGTATTGCCCAAAGTTTCTATCCGCCTTCTCGTTTTCCACTCACATTTTCCCTTCCTCCCTGCAATTCCTGGAGCTTACGAAACTAGAAGGGATGGGGACACTAGAGCCTCTCTCAAACCTTTCTTCTCTTACCAGATTAGTATTGGAATTTTGTGGAAAGGACCTGAAATGTCAGGGACTGCAGTCTCTCCTTACCACCGGCGGCCAGCTCAAGGAATTGGAAGTCAGGGGCAGCCATGGATTCTTTGCTAATTGGGATCCAAATCCCAGACGGGCTTTGGAGGATGTTGAAGGAGGACAAGAGCAGCCAACACAGCTTGTTTCATCCACGCTGCGGAAGCTTTGCACAGACGACGCAGCTGGACTCCTTGCTGCACCCATCTGCAGCTTCCTTTCTTCCTCTCTCACCAAGCTGAAACTTCATGGGTATGGGCCTGAAGGGATGGAGCGCTTCAGCAAGGAGCAAGAGGACGCCCTTCAGCTCCTCTCCTCCCTCCAGAAACTTGAGTTTAGGCATTTCCACCATCTTCAGCAAATCCCTGCAGGGTTGTGCAACCTTACCAGCCTCAAGATGTTATCAATCAACCACTGTCCTGCTGTCTCGTCATTGCCCAGTGATGGCCTCCCCAAGTCACTGGAAAAGCTAGATGTCTATGACTGCAGCGAGGTGCTAAAACGCCAGTGCAGGTGGATGCTGGGAACGATCCCCAAAACCATAAGAGGATGATCCAAGGTAACAAACACATACTTTCTCGTGTTCTTCCATGTTGCCCTTTTCCTGCGACCCTGCTTAATAACACTGCAATTATTCCCATCCAATGAGCAGGACAATGCCTTGGAGTTCCCTTGTACATTCTTCTAGCCATGTAGTGCTCTGCTCTTTCCATACATACACACTTGCCACATGCATGACATGAGGGTCTTGTGGACGCTGTCTTCCTTCCTGTACAAATTATCTGGTGAGTTTCGAGCATGGCTCCTGCTGTACCATATTATTTATATCCACTTCCAGTTATACTCGCCGCAAAAAGTTAAAATGAAATCCACTTATACTTCAGATTTTCATTTTCTTCTCAACAACAGTGAAAGTATTTCAGATTTGTTTGTCAACGCCCCTTATCTTTCCACAATGCGAGAAACCAGCGTCACTAGCAGCTAATACCTTCTGCAAGTCTCTTTTCTTTTCTACCTAGATGTAATTACCAACGTAACTCACTTGTTTTGGTTCTCTGTGCAGGTGTTCGTTTGATCCTGTAGGCTTCTTCATATTTGCATTTTAAATTTGGGTTATTGTTATTCATCAAGACGCGGTAGTATACTTGCATAATTTGGGTTTCACAATCAGAATTATGGAATAAATGAGAATATGAGTGAAGAACTGAACAAACTCATATTAAGGTTATAAAATGTTTTCATCCACTGCAATGTTATTGTCAATACCAGGTGTTGATGCATTCTAATTTCTGATGGCTTGCTGTTCAGGTGTTCTTGTGCTTCTGATGGATGTCTGAAGCTTGTCGCCTGGTAACGTCGCTCAGACTGACTTAAAATTGCTGCATGGTTTGTATTTTCCTTCATTCAGTACGATGTATTGCAAAGTATTCAGACTCTGGCCGGCAGAACCGTGCCAAGCACTTACACATTTTGTTTACTGAAGCTTTGCCAGCCAACATAACATGGAATGGAAGGTACCCTACCCTGCCTGCTAGCAAAATGTTCAGCTTGTCCTTGAACCAGTTTATCCCATAATCATGGTGGTATGCAAGGAGTGCCACACTCGTACTCGATGGCTCCAGCAATGTGTGTACCTGAAACACTGCAGAACATTGATTCATGTGAGGTAAATAGGCCCAAGTGATGTGCAACTCTGCAAGATACTGTAGCTATGGATGAACTGACATCAAAATATTTCAGAATTGGCTTGCAAGAAGTCCATGGAGTAGGAGTTATGCAGATCTATAGAGATGGAATATGCTAAGGAAGAAGAAGCAGAGTGACACATTGACTAGCCTAGCAGAAGCATAGCCTGCAGCTTGGTACGTCGCCCGGAATTAAATTTCCGTGATGATTGAGTACATCAAGTACTCAATGTGTGCAGTACAGAAGGTTAGTATTTTGTTCATTCGGTATTAGTAATATCGTAAATTTATTCTGACCGTGGTATTCCAAAGTAATAATGCTCGCATTTCTTCCTTATCCATGCAGTCATAATAATCCTGGAAGATTTTCCCGCAAAAAGACACTGGAAGATTTGCTGGCTTTATGAGGAGATGAGAAGACGTGGCGGGTGATCACCTCCCCTGCTTTTCAACCATACAGACCCGATGCTTGCTTGCTTGCTTGCTTGGAGTAAGGTTGTCTGCCATTGCCTGTGTTGATTGTTGGTAGTGGTGCATGCAATCGGCGCAGAACCGTCCAATTCCAATCCAGGTTTGCCATCAGGCCTTGATGCAGTTGGTGAACCTGTGATGTTGTACAAAGTGAAATTTCTCTTTTGAAGTGTACATTCCTTCATAAAAAAGGCAGGTAGAAGATGATTGGTGTTCACCACATGATAGACATGCTATGTACTATATTACCATTGTGTGTAAAAAACCAAAAACGGATTTGGGGGTTGTTTTCTTCAAATTTTCCCCAGCGTTGTTGCTCAATCACCACAAAAAAAATAGCTTAATTAGTTTTCAACGATACAAAGGTTGCTGTGAATTTCTTTCTTTACATGTGGACCAGGCCTGACTGGCATCATCTCAGTAAATGTGGAGGAAGATGTGGAGGAGGCAAGGGCATTTAAAATTTTAATGAGCATTTTAAAATCTCTGCACGCTTTAAAATTCTTCAATAATTTTCAAATTCATAAATATTTTCTCAAAACAATGAATATTTGTTAAATTCAAGATAATTTTCTGAAATAGTGAACATTTTTCATGATTCATGTTAATGGGCCACGGCCTAGTAGCACTACTAGGCCGTGGCCCATTAACCAGTGATGCGCAAGCGCTAAGGGCGCTAAATAAGCACTCCGGAGTTCCCTATTTGAAGGTTATTGTGTCAAATTGTTCGGAAAATACACAGGGGCAGTGTCATGTGCCAGGCTCTAATAGCAGGAGAGAACGAGTGATTTTCTTTCCAATCAAATTTTTTCCCACAGGTTTCATAGCAGTTTGTCTGGTTGGTGTTTTTATTTCTGTTTGTTTTCACAGTTTTTTTTTCAGTTTTTTCTTTTTATACCTTTTCCTTTTTTTTTTGGTGTTTCAACTGTTTTAAAAGATGTTTAACATTTTTCTAAAAATACTCATGTTTTCCAAAAATTAGGATCTAAAAAATTATTCATAGAAGTTATACTCCCTCCGATCCATATTGGAAAAGTAGTGGTTGCATCCAACATCGGTGCATCCATGGAGTGAACAGTAAATTTTTGAAAAAAAGAAAAAATATCAAAAAAATCTGAAACTTCGTGGATGTGATTATGAGCAAATGTTTTAGTAGCTTGCAAACTTTGGTCACCAGAAAATATCAAATAATCTCCATACAAAACGAAAGACAAATGATGCTTTGCACCGTGTAAATCGGAAATCAGAAGCATATGAATGTGTACGCAGACTCGATTGCGTACGCAATGTGCCGATGGTTTATTTGATATCTTGCCTCGTACATGCACGTACGAATAGATGACGTACGTCCCTTGCAATTTACTTCAGCCAGCCAGCCACACAGTACTGCCGTACCTATGACAAAAATGTTAAGTCAGACCGGACAATTAAGAAAATTATAAGTCAGGGCCGTACAAATAAGAAAATATAAGTCAGTACAGTACAAATGAGAAAATATGCACGCGGCCACATGGGTCGATTGCAAATATATTCTAGCCAACCATGGCAGCCTTATGGCCACATCGCGACTGTGGTGTGGCTTGGCTGGGGATCAACGTTCGACGTCGACCTCTTTCTTCTTTTTCTTGACGTGATGAGCAGCCGGGACGCCGAGCTCGGACGCCGGATGGTGGGCATGGAGAATTCAAGTCGGCAAAGACACACCACAACGCTTTCACCACTGGGCTATGAGCCCATCCACCGAAAAGTTTGAGCCAATGCAAAACAAATCCTGAGCATTTCAAATTAACTAAATGTATCTAATATAAGTTGGAGTAAATGTATCGATAGATGTCATTCTCGTTAGTTGGAGTAGAACCACACACGCCATGCACATTTAGTGTCCCTGCTGAACAAACTATTATGAATGTGCACCACATTTTCCTAACTACGTGCACGTGGCTTGCGAAAAGACATACGCAAAAGATGTGAACAGGAACCACAAGGAAAGGACTGAAGAGCTAGGTTAGGATTGATCTAATCTCGAATGAAACTTTCAAGTTCTGCACTACCAACTTGCCAAATCTTCTTATCGCCAAAATCTGCCAACTGCCACCTGCTTTTGAGCCCAATTAAGTGTAGTTATGTTGACACTATTAGTACCAATAGACTGGGATATCATCGAGGGAACTTCTATATATATATATATATATAGGATAAATATCCACGTCCAATATAAAGGATAAATATAGGTAGTAGCATATCACGGCATGGTGTTCTATCCTTCACTTATTTTTCAGGTTTAGCAACCTTTTTTTGCTGGTTGGTGTCAACATGGCTGAATGGATTCTTGAGTTGATGTACTAGCGTTTTATTTCAACTGAGATCTATAATTTTCTGATTGCTAGCTAACAAAAGTAACTTGTAAAGTATGGTACCATGTCGTATTATATATGAATGTAATCTTGCCTTTTTTGGTTATAATTTACTGACATTATCAGTAAGTACTTAAAGTATATGGCAAATATGAGACATGCTTGCGAATCATCTTCTATTTTATTTATTTACTATGAAAGTATTGGTCTCCAATATTGCGTGCGGACCAATGAGCAGCTCAATACCTTTTCAGTAGTGAATAAGGATAAATAGGATGAAGACAATAAAATACATTTCAACGGAGATGCGATAGTGTTGTACAAGTGGATTTATTGCTTGGTTTTTATAACCCCTTTCTATTTTATTATTATGCGTTAGCGCCTTGTAATAGAAGATATCTCACAATCAGATTTGAAGTGAGTCTACATAAGTCAAAAGATGGTTGGACATTGTTGTCCAAAACGTTATGTTCGATATACTCCACCAGAATTCATCGTTTATTTGTGGTCATATGCTCTTTTACCAATTGTTTATTCATTTTATATTATATTTATTTCCTGCTCATAGTCCGTTTCATGAGGAATATATGGTCCCTTTGCCCACCGTTGGTCTAATCTTGGGTACTTTAAATGCATGTTCGTCATGGTTTACTTAAGCATATGCAAATTGAGACGTGCGTTTTGTATGTTGTATGTAGTATCTATCAAAATAGAAAGTATATACGCGTAGTATGTAGTATATAAGAATGTTTAGCTAGTATATATACTACTTTTTTGGTAGTATATATCATATTTTGAGTATGCTCCTTTTACGTACAAATATGTACGTATTTCACAAATATAATAAAACCATGAACCAACTTGCAATTTTTTCATGTAACTCACTTTGGAGTATCTTATATATAGTATATGAACATATTTAAAATGATAAAGTAGAATATATACTACCACATGGTAGTATATGAGACATGTGGGGTAACCACCCCGGATGGTAGGATTAATTTTACTATATATATATATATTTCTCTTGCGGTCATCCTCTGAATTTTCACCTTAACCTCCTTTTCGAAAAAATGTTCTGAATTCACCCAGCGGCTTGGTGGTGTGATATGAGAGTGGTTTGGTTTTCTCAACTAGTTGGGTCTTGTCACTCCCTTGCTGCTGCTTAATTTGCCTGACAGACGTGAACATGGAACGGAGGGCACCTTGCCTGCCTGTTGGTGAAATAAATAGCCAGCTTCTTCTTATCGGTAGAAGAAAGAATGGTGCTCATCTCATCTAACTTGCTTGTAGTCCTGGCCTTTAGTTGTATCCGAGAAATACTTTTCAGCGCTCCTGCGGGGGCTTACTGCCGCACACGGCGTCGATCATCGCCAAATCAAGGCAGTGAAGTTCCAAGATGTCATCATCACCAGATCGAGACAGAAGGAGAGGAGCACCATTTAATGAACTTCTCAATGTTAGAATAAAACCCAGGCATACCGTCGATCATCCGAGGACCAAGCAATCACATGAGGCACAACACCGAGATTTGTTAACGAGGTTCACCAATATGGCTACATCCCCGGGGCCTGACTACGGGCGCTCCTCCCCATGACACCGCTACAATACCGCACCCGGTTGCCCTGGACGCCGGCACATGCAGCCAGCTTCCCCAGCATTCCTGTGCTATTATGTTGGCATAGGTTACATCGTGTGTCTACCCCCACTATATATGAGAGGCCTAGGATAAAAGTGTCCTATTAGGACACGACTCCATATCCTATCTAAACACAATACTACTACAAGTCCAACTGTAACCTACCTTGTACACTATATTCGACACAACTCTAACAGAGACTGCACTAAGTGACATACATGAAAGTGAACTCAGTAGCTCCAACCTCCACGAGGTAGCTCTTTGGTTCCGCCTTCTCGGGGAACATGGCCTTTGGGTATCTCCAGGTATCCATCTACACATTTTAACATTGAATACCTTGCAAGAACAATTAATGAAAATGAATTAACATGAATATGTCTTGCAGATTTATTCAAAAAGTTTAAGGGCGAAGATGGGACCTTCAATGAGTATGTAACAAATGATCCAAAGGGACTCCTAGGTCTCTACAATGCAGCATACGTGTTAACCCATGGCGAACCAAAACTCGAAGAGGCCACCTCTTTCGCAAGGCATCATCTAAAATCAATGGCACCTAGCCTTAGATCCCCTTTAGCAGAGCAAGTCAAGCGTGCCCTTCATGTACCACTACTAAGGACCTATAGGAGGTTGGAGGCGCTGCGCTACATGCCAGAATACGAACAAGAAGCATGGCACAATCCAATCCTTCTAGAGCTTGCAAAGCTGGAAGTTAACCACCTCCAGGCTGTCCACTAGAAGGAGCTCAAAGCTATTTCTGAGTATGTTCATTGATATATGCCCAGCCAACTATATCACTATATATACATACGTTTGCGTACATGCTTCATTGGGACTACCTATCAATTTTGTTAGTATATATGGGTTTTTGTTTCAGGTGGTATAGTGATCTTAAGGGATATGTGGGGCTAAGTTTTGCTCGGGATCGTGTGGTGTGCTACGTTTGGGGCTATTTTTTGTTCTACGAGGAAGAGCACGCGCTCCCACGAATGATCTTTGCCAAGTTATTCTTTCTGCACATCCTGTTGGATGACACCAATGATGTTGGTGCCACCTTGGAGGAGTATGGGAAGCTCGACGCAGCCATACAAAGGTTATCTCTCTCGCCAATCTCCGTATGTGTGGTGAACAACTATTAATTCTAGCGAACATAGATGAATTGGGGGTGCTTGTTTGAACTAATTAACTTGTCACACAGATGGGAGGAGAGCGCCGTTTCTCTTGTCCCAGGATATCTGAAGAAGTTCTATAATAAACTGTTAATCTGCTTTAAGGAGTTCGATGATGAATTGAGACTCAACGGGATATACTCGATTGATCACATCAAGAAGGAGGTACAAAATTATGTATCTTAATAATATTTTTGATTTAGAAGACATATATTGATTGCACATGAGCGTAACAAATGTCCCCACACAATCATGTTGTAAAAAGATTCTGGTGGCTTTTAAACATGTCTAATTAATTTAGCCCACAATGATCGTACAATATATATAATTTTTTAGTAAAACTAGGTTAGGATGATTCTTTTTCAACCAGGAAAAAATAAAATAGAAAGGACCAAAACACGCCTCACGATTTTATTTAACAGAGCTCAGAGATTACTCTTTGGCCCCATCCTTCCCTAAAGGAGGTACTCGAGTTTCTGAGTTAGTACTGCATGCGGGAGACTAGTAGTGGATGATGCTAAAGAGAAAGAAAATGTCTCTCTGCTTGCCTGACCATTTGCTTCTTTGAATGAACAACTTCTTCAACTAATGTACCTCTGTGGAACATGGAAATTTTATTATCTACTAATGATTCGAGATGTAAGTAGAAAATGTAGCCGTTGAGAGACTCATTGCTTCGGGCATGAGGATCATTGGGACGTTGTTGTCGGCAAAGCATCTAAGTGAATACAGCATTTATGGTCTGTCCCAGACAACAGAAAACAGCCAGTGTTGTAAAAATTGACCAGTACTGATTTGTGCAAAAGGCACATGCATGGACTGGCCGGCAATTCGCTTAAAGAAACATGTCATCCTGTTTGTCTTGGGAAATCGTTTCTATGTCTATTTTTGTAAGCATATTAATATACAAAATAGTTGTGTGTTTAATTAATCGCTACCTTTGCTTGTGTGCATGCATATAGTTCCAGCAGTTATCTAGTTGTTATCTCCAAGAAGCTGAATGGTTGCACCAAAATCACAAGGCCAGGTTTGAAGATAGATTGCATTTGGGTGCCATGTCCATAGGCGCGACAGAGCTATGTGTGTATGTGATGGTTTGCATGGGTGATGAAATGCCGGAGGGAGCACTCGAGTGGGTACTTGCATACCCTGATGTTGTCATGGCATGCGCCAAGATTGGTCGCCTAATGAATGACCTTGCTGCTTCATCCAAAGTACGTTGGTAAACACACATATATGTGCAATTAACCATGTTTACTTGTAACTGGCTAATCTCTAGCAAATATGGAATTAGTTAAATTAACAGAAACGTTCATGCAGCCCCGGAACAACAGGGACGTGGCCAACTGCGTGGAGTGCTACGCCAGTGAGCACAAGGTCACGGAGGAGGTCGCCTTTGCTGCCATCGACTCGATGATAGACGATGAGTGGAAGACCACCAACCAAGCTCGATTCAAACATGGTCGTGAGCTGCTGCCTGCGGTGCAGCGGGTCATCAACTTCACTCTCAGCAGGCCGGTGTACTACGGTGATAGGAAAGATGCTTTCACCTTCAGCTCGCATCTTGAAGACATCATCAAGAGCCTCTTTGTCAATCCCATTCCCACCTAGCTACTACTCTGTGTACCTCATGCAGGCATACATTAAGTATTTGTTTTGTTATGTACCTTCAATTTCTGTTTGTTTCCATATCCCGTGTTTAATTAGGTCGGTCATGTGTCATGTGCGTACACGTAATATGCGGAGGTCGGGAAAAAATATAGGCGTACACGAGCTCAGGTTTCAATTTGTGTGACATGTACGTATGTGTTGCATGTAAGATGAACCGAAATCTTTGCATGTATGGAGCCCGATAAATTAGTACTGTGTTTGGTTTGGCAAATCCACGGTCCAGTTCTTACTAAATCGTGCGCTCATATCGCTAAATTTATGTGGGAGGAGATGATTGTATCATTTTCTGGCTCTGCTCATATGTGATTCAGATTTTCAGTGACTGGTTGGTACAGTAAGTAAATGAGCCCTTCAGTCAATTAAGCTCATCAGTTGATTCTTAAACAGTGGAGAAGTTATATTATCTCCTTTCATGTAACTTTTCCCTAAAATACTTTTGAACACCAAATAAATAAGGCGGCTACTACGAAAATCAGCCGGCTGATCCTCGCATGGAATCAGCCGGTGCCTAGCCACCCGATCGGTCCATAAGTCCACTTTGTCAGCCGTCTGATTCACCCAATCAGTCCGCCTGTCTTTTTATTCGCGTGGGTGCCGAGGCCACGACGCACTGTTTCACATGTTACGTTACATGCATCAACTCCACAAAGCTAGCTAGTTACTCCAATATTGTTGCAGCAACCGCGCATGAACCAGGTACGTACTTATAATCCGGTCAAGTATCAAGCCATTCATGCTGACTACATTGTAGAAAAAGCTAGCTACAATGCAGCATCTTTTTCCATATTTTACATATTTACGTTACGTGCATATTTAGTCACTTACTGGCCGGTGCTGCAACGGCGCCGTCATGCTGCGACTGCCATCGACGTGTTGTGTGCCAGTGCTGCGAGAGTGCAGCTGTGCTACTAGCTAGTGCTTCGACGACGCGGCCATGCTGCAAGCCGGCGAAATGGACCTCCAATATGATCGATCTCTCAGCTAAAGTTAGCACTATATGTATAATGTATAGTTCTATTAATCATGTCCTCTGTTTTGATCTTGCGAGTCGAAAATACTACTAATGACATCTGTCAATTTTGATCTTGGGTGTCAAAATATTAATCTCATATATCTTTTTTTGGTTTTCTAACATGTGATGCTAATTGGGTGACTTGTAGTTTAGCAGCTATGATTGTGGACAGAGAAGCGCCGCCAAATGACATAAAGATGAATTCATTTTTCAACCATGTTGCTTTGAGCTCTCGAAGTAAATGATAGATGACGGCACCACATGATAATGTATGCGAAAAGAAAATTAGCAGCTAAGATATCTTTTGATAAATAAAAATCATAATATTAGCAGACTTAGAGGCAAATTTATGCTAATACAGTGATATAGTTTGTCACGTGAAAAACGTGATTCAACTTCAATCAATATAACACCACGAGTGGCTTGCTTTCATCTGTTAATCGCTTGGATGATGAAGGTGAATAGTTAGTTAATTGGAGGACATGGTCCCACTTCAATCAATCAATGAGACGCCTAGAGTACTTGCTTTCATATGATAATTAGCTGGATGATAACAGTGAAGTAGTTTGTCATGTGAAAAACGTGGTTCAACTTCAATTAGTGTGACACCATGAACGTCTTGCTTTCACCATTTAATTGCTTGGACGATGACGGTGAATAGTTTGTCACCTTCTATCTAGTTGGCACCAACACGGTTCAACTCAAGGTTTTGGGTACCGAGCAAAAAAAATAGTTAACATGCGATAACCGCAGATCTCAGTACCCCAAGAGAAATCGCTTTATCTAAACAAAATCCTGATTTTTTAATTTAATGAATTTGAACTAAAATTTGGACTCATTTTCCTAATCCAAAATTCATTCAAAACATTCGACCGGAAACCGCCCGGTATTTTTCGGTTACCATCGTAACAAAAATATCCCCGGCCAACAAGTTTTTTATAATCCCGGATTCAAACCTTGGGTCGACATCAATCAACCAGGCGCCATGAGCGGCCAACTTTCACAACAATGAAGGTGAATAGTTTGCCAGCTTCCGGCTGGCGTCAATATATATGGTTCAATTATTAGTGAGACGCCACAATGTGGCATAGTTTCATCTTCTATTTAATGATGGTGAATAGTTTTTTTATGGGATCCAAACCCTTGGGTCAAATTCAATCAACTAGGCGCCATGAGCGGCTAGCTTCACTGGTGATTTTTTTTAGGAATATAAGCCACGAGGGGGTAATCAGTGTGTGTGTGTGTTGGTTGAGCCGGGCGCCGGTCCATGGCCGGGACAAGTGTGCGTGTGTGTGCGCGTTGTGTGCCAGCTAGAAGCTAGCATGCACAGAGTTTGTTTGTGGACGTGCATGTGCAGGTAAGTCATAAGCGTTGATCACGGGAGTGTTTGGCATGATCCAGCGATAAGCTCAGACGATGTGTAGCTCTTGTGGTAGAGCAGATGGCTACGAGAGGAGGCCGGGTCTTGAGGAGCTCATGCGGACGTGCGCTTGAGGGTCCGTTGGAGTTAGTTGCTTAGCGAGTCGGGTATAAAAGGTCGCCATGTAACCTGTGTTTGTAGTCAGCCGGGTATGTGCACAGATTAAGAAAAGTGAGGCGCCGTTCGTGCGGCGAGGCGTTCTTCCCCGGGAAAACCTTGTGTCCGGTGTGCTCCTTATTCCATCTCAGTCTGAGCGAATGAGGGAGAGCACTAGCTAGGTTTCATCCCAAGGTTTGTCCCAACAATTTCTTGGACGATGAAGCTGAGAATGTTTGCCAGCTTCCGATTGGTGTCACCGTGTTTCAATTATTAGTGAGGCGCCACAAGTGGCATGGTTTCATATGTTTGTCAGACGGTGTTTTCGGCCCATCCGGGATCAAAAAACTTTGGCCAATTTCAATCAACGAGGCACCATCAGTGGCCAGCTTTCATCTATTAATTGTTTGGATAATGAAGGTGAATAGTTTGCCAGTTTCTGGTTGGCGTCAACGTGGTTCAATTATTGGTTCAACTTCAATCAAGCAAGACACCGTATCAATAGAGAGATCGAGATGTTATGGAGGGAAAAAAATATGGAATGAAACTTATCAAGTATACTTATTACCAAATCTGTCAACTGCCACCCTGCTTTGGAGCGCAATAAAGTCAGTAGTATAGTTATGTTGACACAGCGCGTGTGCACATTGCTCGCTACTAGCATATGGCCTGTACTATCAATAGATAGATAGAGATGCAATGGAGGGAACTCGTCTATATATATGAAACCATAGCATGTCCATTGAAGATAAATCTAAGTAGCAGCATATCCCACACTACGGATAACAATGTGGATCCTACCCATCTCCATGGCACTCGTGCTACTTGTTCCCCTTCTTATGTACTTGAGGGCAGGTTGTAGATCAAAAAACCCAGTAGCGCTCCCCATAAACTGGCCAATACTACACATGTTCCCTTCCTTTGTGGCCAACCTCCACAACATGCCTGCCTATTTCACCCTGGTCCTCACTGGATCAGGCCACAACTTCAGGGCACACGGCCCACCTGGGACGGGGATGCGGTTCTTCGTCACATGCGACCCTGCGAACATCCAACACATTTTCACTACCAACTACCCTAACTTTCCAAAGGGTGCGGAGTTCGCTGCTATCTTCGATATCATGGGTGGCAGCCTCTTCACAATTGATGGTGAGCCAGCTCATAGGATGCGGGCCAAAGTCAAGGGTGTGCTCAACGGGCCGCGGTTGGTGGACAACCTTGCGAGTTACTGCGTCGACAAGGTAAAGAACAGCCTCCTCCCATTGTTCGCCCACATGGTGAGCATCGACACCCCATTCGACATGCAAGAAATGATGTCGAGGTTTATGTTTGACCTGTCTGCTACGTCTCTCTTTGGCGTGGACCCTAGCCTCCTATCCTCGGACTTGCCTCCCATGGACGTCGCGGTCGCCCTGGACACGGTCATGGAGATGGGATTTTTCCGGCTTGTGATGCCAACTTCTTGCTGGAAACTGATGAGGTGGCTAAACATCGGCCCCGAGAGAAAGCTCAGCACGGCGCACACAGTGCTACGAAGCTTCATCATGGAGATGATGGAGAGGTGGAAGAACAACACATGCCATACTGGTAATGACCACAGTGGTGTGGATATTATGCCTCCCTTCCTCAATGATCCTGACTACGCCGGTGATGAATTGGTGCTTGCGATGATTATCGGCTACTTGCTCGCTGCGAGGGACACAATTACAGCAACCCTAACATGGGTCTTCTACAACCTTGCCCAGAACCCTAACGTCGTGTCAACCATCCGCAATGAACTCTCACCCATTGCATCATGCAAAGCAGCATCCAGTGCAAGTGGCATGGTGATATTTGAGCCAGAAGAGACAAAATCTCTAGTCTATCTAAGAGCCTCCTTGTATGAGACTCTTAGGTTGTACCCTCCGGGGCCTATTGAGTACAAGACGGTAGCTGATGATGATGTCATGCCGAGTGGCCATAAGGTGCGCAGTGGCGACACCATCTTTATTTCTGTCCACTCCATGGGGAGAATGGAGGGACTGTGGGGTAATGACTGCCTCAACTATAATCCCGAAAGGTGGCTCTCAGAACGATGGCAACCTGAGGTACGTACCATCTCACCAGTTCTTGGCTTTCAACTCGGGCCCAAGGATATGCCCCGGCAAGGAAATTGCGGTTATGCAGATGAAGACCGTCATCGCCTCAACATTGTGGAACTTCGACGTGGAGCTGATGAAAGGGCAAAGCATACAGCCCAAGCCGTCTTGTATACTCAAGATGAAAAATGGGCTCATACTTAAGCTGAAGAAGCGGCAAATGTAATAAACATACTTTCCAAGCACTTGGGCATTTTGCGCTTCCCTCAACCACATTATCATCGAATAAGAAAAGCATTCATGCATCAATATGTATCTTTTTTTTTACTGAAAACAACCAATGTGTTGCAATTTATTACTTTGTTGTATGAGACATGATGTAAATCCATCAACCGGTCTTGAGTCCCTGGTAATTAATTGTGTCCCTCGCAGCGAGCAAGTAGTTGATAATCATCGCATGGTCTTGAGTTCCTACGAGTAACTTCTGAAGCAGTTCTCGCATCTCACGGGTCGCTCTAGCAACTCATGAGGCGACTCTCTGCCGCCGCCATAGCGAGTCTGCTTCACACGCTCCTTCCCCTCGCTATCGTCGTCGGTGGGCTCCTGGCCGGCCCGTGGTGGTGGTGAGGCACCCCTTCCTCATGTTGTTCCCCTCTCTGCTTGATCCTATGGCGACTCCTGACCCTCTTCGCAGTTGCGTGCCCTAATTCACATATGATCCTAGGCCGCTCATGGCGGCGCTCCAGCTGATGGTGGTGGTGCTGGTGCCTCATCGGCTGCTGACCTTTGATCTCTGCGGGCTCCTATCGGTGTGCCTCGGGCTAGATCGGGGGCGCCCAGCCCCTGCATGGTCTGGCTGGCCAGTCCGCCGGATCTAATGGCGGTTGGGTTTTGTCGGCATCCGGATCGTACTGGATCCGTATGATGCGGCTGGATCTTCATTGTGAAGGGCACCATGCAAACCCTTGTTGAGGCGACTAGTGTGAACTCGCGATTTGTTGGATACATCCGGAAGGCCCTAATGTGGGTTTTAGCGGCTCTCACTCCGAACGGTATGCTTTTGACGGTGAGATGCAATATACGAATGACAATTTGACGTAGAGGGTATGGTTGCACAGTGGCAGTGATGATGCTATTTTAAGATAGCAAAAAGCCCTGGGCACCAGACACCGATAACTCCATTTAGCTGCGACGCTTGCGAAGAGAAAGGCACTCGATTCATTTTTCAATTTCGGAGATAATGGCCGCCAATTCACTCATTCCTTTATTTCTACTTATAAAGCAACGACAATAGAAGCGAGACTGAATCGAGCATGAGACGCGAACGGAACAGATTGTGGACGACGTGGCGGCAACGGTGACATAATACAGTTACGGTGGGGGAGGGCATCTAGAACCAGAGGGAGGAGGTAGATGAATGGACTTGACACAACGGTAGCCATCAGAACTAAGGTAGAAAGTTGAATGTTGAAGAATAGATGGAGTGGTTGGATTTCGGCTTATCAAAGTTGACAGAGTTTTTCTAAAATTGTCAAATACTGCGTTGCCCATGCTTTCAAGCTTATGTTTGGATGGGTTGACAAAGCTTTTCTGGGTCAATATCCCTAGCTTACAAAGCTTTGGCCAGCTGTTGTGCTACAGGGACAATATGGGTGAAATTATTTTGGGCTCCGGCTTGTAGCTAGGAACTTTGTTCTAGTGATGACATACACATTGATCGGAATTCGTATTCCATGGTCGTTACTTGCAATCATAGCCTTTTCCTTGGAAACACGCACCCTATCGACGCGTTAGGATGGGCTGGGCAGTGAATTACAGAAGAGTGGTTTTCTGCGGGAGTTTGTACTGGGATATTTTCCTACAATTTTCTTTGGGTTCTTTTTGTTTCCGATTTTCCTTTTTTTGTTTCTTTTTTCCTCCTAATGGTGTGGAATTCTTTACTGTTGTTGCATGTGCCATGTGGAATGCCAAAGACAGAGCTACGTTTGAGAAAAAGATGATTAAAATCCCCTTTGAGGTTCTTTTCTGCTGGCACTTCGCTGATGTCTTGGACGTACTGCCCTGGAACTGGAACTGGAAGTGGAAGCAAGCGCCAGCCACAAGGTCAGCTCTCGTCTGCTCTGACCGCGCCCTGCCCTGCAGGTGCTTGCGTTTATTCCCACCAGGCCAGCTTCCTTCCACCGCGACCTTCCTACCTAGCTCCAGTACCAAGCACCCAGTTGCCGAGCGCGTGCACGCACGCTTGTTTGCGTCAGTGGAATCGCAGCTGTCTCCGCCCTATTGCATTTTACAATTCATGACAATTTTACAATTCATGAACATTTTTAGAAAACTGTGAATACTATATCACTTCTTCAGGAGCCCATTTCCTTGCAAAGTCCAGCAGCCAAACCAAATGTAATCATCCGCGTTCTCTCTCGATCCCACCCTCTCTCATATCAACTCCAGGCATAGCTGCATAGGTTGAGCGTTGTGCAACCTTGCACGCTGCTCTCTCTGCTCTCTTCCTTATGAAACAAGTACGTAGTAAAATCTCATAGATATAGATTAGTACATGGTAGTAGAACAGTTGTCCACCAGAGCCTTAGCCTCACGAATCAAAATACTCTCCCTGATGTATACAGAGCATACTCTTGGACGACAGGAGTAGTTTCTAGTATTGATTTTAGTACTAGCAGCTAGTTTACTGGTAGCTGATTACGTACAGCACCCCGTCCTTGTTTTTGTTTTCTAATCCGTGCGACAAGTGCAGCTAATAGCCTGATTATTACTACTCTCTTGCAGCTGCCTAGTGCTTTCGCCTCACACTTGTCCTTTACAGGCAACGATTTGCTTTGTTTAATATCTGATTAATTAACAGGTGCTGCAAAGTACTCCTTTTGTGACCCACTGGCACAATTCTCAACACGTTTTAATATCATATTCTCCCTCTTTATTGACTGCTTTTCTTTTAAAGCACCATGTGAATGGGATAGTGATATTCTTGCCATCTTTTGATCTGTCATCCACTTTCAATTCCTTTTTTGACTTGCGAGGAGGAGACTCAAACTCCACGTTTACCCAGCTTGTATATCAATATATTCTGGGATGATGGGATTAGTTTGTAGTACCATTGATTAGTACTAGTTTATTTGTAGCTGATGGAAACCCCTTGGCACTTTTTTCTAATCTGTGTGACAGGCGCAGCCCAATTATTACTACTTTCTCCGTTCCTAAATATAGGTCTTTTTAGACATTTCAATATGGACTACATACGGTTGTATGTAGACATATTTTAGAGTGTAGATTCAATTATTTTGCTCCGTATGTAGTTTATATTGAAATGTCCAAAAAGACCTATATTTAGGAACGGAGGAAGTAGACAATAACGGGCGTCCAATACGTTTGAGGAACCACTCACTTACTCCTTTTATTCTTCTTCTTTTTTTGCTGAAAAAAGGGCTTTATAGATCAATTATAATGTTTACATGAAGCCCCCTCTTCCTCACTGTGTCTGTGGGTGGCTGGCTCACTATCGTCTCTGCAGTCCTGCTGCTCTTTGTTTAGTCTGGGCACTACATTGTGCAACCTTTATTCCAAATTCTGTGAGTACTTTTTTATGTTCCCACGCGGCCGTCCAATATAAAGCAGTGCATTTTGTTCTGATCAGTCAACAGTGAATCAGGGTCTTGATTAATGCCGGAGTTTTATTTGCTGTCCCCAACTGTTTATATGCAAAACTTGCCTAACAAGTGGTGGGACTGTAAGTGTCTCACGCTGACTGATCTTCTACATATTTCAGTCAGGCATCATGTACTGTTGGTAGCTAGATTTCAGGTAATATTGAAATTACAAGTCTCTGCTTCTCGCTCTCGGAAATAAAATTACAACAATCTGTTCTAAACTGCCATCCCCATCCTAAAAGAACAGTGCACGGTTTCAGGTCAAGCCCCACGCCTGCGGCCATGCCCGGCGACGAGCTCTGCAACCCCTCACTTGCAACACATGGCGCCAAGAGGATGGGCGTCGCCACCGATGGGATCTCTGCTGCCGTCGGCTCCCACTTCCCCGTCGCCCTCCTCACCGCCGCTGGTACCGTACCTCTGCACACACTCTCGTTCATGTGCAGTTTCTTCGGAAATTAGGGGCTGCATCATTATTCTCTCCGTGTTTTGGTGTAGTGTGAACAAAAGTGCTATCTTGCGTAGCTTGATAGAGATAGCCCACCCGTTCAACGCTGGTTTTGCTTAGCAGCTTTATATTGATGTCCTCTGTATATACAAAAATAGTTCAACTTGTCTGAACAGCAGCTAGCTAACCTAACGCACCAAGGCGCTGGCTTAAATTCAATTGAAATTTGAGAAGACAAAAATGTCAGTGCCATTGTTTCTGCTGGGAACAAGCTAGTAACAACTTTATCTTATTTATATGGACCAACCAATGTGTAGAGGTGACTGCAAAAGATATCAAGACTGGATTTATCAGACAAAGCTAGTCTTGGTACCCATGTCTTGATTTATCTTTTGTTATTTTACTTCATCTTCCATTATATATGATGCCAACTTGGTTAGAGTGAAACCATATTAGGTGATGTTATCATGTGGAGCAGGTTTACATTCATGCATCGACCAGGAAAAGAACAAAGGCCGGCAGTTCAGTGTGGAATAAAATTAGCTAAACAGGGTCCAAACTGAGTGCATTAGCTCCACCATGCTTTGCTGGCAGCGATTAGTTTAGTTTATCACACGTCGTCTATCCCTGCATCAGGTCAGAGGATGGCCTTCAGCTGCTGCTCTTCTCTTGGCCTCGCCGGCCAGCAACACAGCTCCTGTCCCTCCCCGCAGTGCCATTTCCTCGCCCTCTCTCCAGTTAACGCGGCGACAGTGGCTCCTGGATCTGGACCAGCGACACAGCCGCCGGACAGCTAGCGCTACAGGTACCAAACTCAGATCTCCCTCTCTCTTTCCCTTTCTCTCTCCCTGTCTGTTAAGGTGTTCCTGCAGGCCTGACTTGCAGACCTTTTGCAGCTAGCTAGGCCTCCCTATCAGTCGGCAACTCGGCATCCATCACTGGCGCACCGGCGCGTGGTGCGCGCATATCAACGTAAGTACTGCCTCTGTTTTTATTTACTCGTCATATTAGAGTTGACTGAGACCAAATTTATAGAAATGAATATAAATATTTAGCATAACAAATCTATATGATGTGGAAGTACATTTAGAAATGAATCTAATGGTATTGATTTGCTATTTGTATATGTTAATATTTTTGTCTATAAACTTTGTCAAAGTTTGTAAAGCTTGACTTTGACCAAACTAATATGCAGAGTAAATAAAAACGGAGGGAGTACTACATACTCCTCTCCTTTAGTGTGCAGCTAGCCTATACAATCAATTTTCCTTTTCTAGCTAGGATGTCTTTTTATTAGTGAAGACAAATCAATGCATGCATATATGTCTGAATAATTGAATTACTCTTTGGCTTCTGGATCGATGCAGGTTGTACATCCCTGCATCAGATGGGGATGTACGCGGAGCTCCGCGTGGCGCAATGGGTGGTGGGCAAGGCGCTAGCCCCCGTTGCTGACGGCGTGTTGGGGGCTTGGGCAGCCACCAAGAACTTTGGTCCCAACGTTGAGGCCCTCAGCACGGAACTGCTGCTCGTGAAGGCCACGCTTGAGCAGGCTGCCCACAAGGAGCTCGGAGGCCCGGCAATGGAGATGCTGCTGCAGAAGCTGCGGGAATCGGGGCAAATTGCCGAAGACTTGCTGGACGAGCTGGACTACTTCCGCATCCACGACGAGCTCCATGGCACCTACGAGGCTGCCGACGAGCACGGCAAGGGTTGCGTCCGCAACCTTGCCCTCAATGCTCGCCACACCGTCAAAGCTGTTGGCAAACTAGTCAATTGTTGCGCTTGGCAGCATGCTACGCACCGGCAGAGGTCACGCAACAATCCCTCCTCATCGTCAAACGTTAATCAGGAGGTCAGCGGATGCATGCCCAAATTTGGTAAACTCCTCCCTTTGTCATCTTCCCCACATCCACATGTTGGTGATGATGACCGTGGCAATGAACAAGAAACACCAAAGCTTGAGTTTAATAGGGTTGATTTCTCTCGAAGGATGAAGGGCATTGTAGAGAAACTACAGTTTATGCGCAATGAGATTAACAAGATTTTGATACATTGTGAGCCTAGACCTGTCCTAGACATTACCCAGAGTCGTCCCATTACCAAAGGTCGAATTGATGAGCCAAAACTATATGGGAGGGACCATGTCATGAATAGCATTATACATGATATCATAGAAGGTCAATACTGTGACAAGAGTGTGACTGTGATTCCGGTTGTTGGTCCAGGGGGAATGGGGAAGACTACACTGATACAACACATATATCGCAGCCAACAAGTGCAGAATCATTTCCCAGTCATGATTTGGATATGTGTGTCGCTCAGTTTCAATCTGGATAAGGTGCTAGATCAGATTAAAACATGTACCCCTGCAGTTGTAAAGGAAAAGGTTGGCAGTACAACTGAAGATTTGATTGAACAAAGATTAAAATCTAAAAGATTTTTACTTGTACTGGATGATATATGGCAGATTAGTAATGGGGATGACTGGGGAAAATTATTGTCAACACTCAACAAATCAGAAAAAAAGGGTTCCATGATTCTCGTGACAACTCGGTTTCAAGCAATAGCACAGAAGGTTGAGACATCTGGCCACTCAATAAAGCTGAATGGTTTAGAGTCTAAAGAGTTTAGAAAGTTATTCCTTGCATTTGTCTTTGGTGATGAGCAATATCCAAGGGACAAACACTTTTTGCTTGAGACCGGAGATAAGATAATGGAAAAACTGAAGGGCTCCCCTCTTGCAGCAAAGTCTGTTGGTAGATTACTGAGTAAAGATCTTAGTTTGCGGCATTGGAAAAGGGTCCTAGAAAGTAAAGAATGGGAGAAGCAGACTGCTGACAATGAAATTATGCCTGCCTTGAAGCTTAGCTATGACTTTCTCCCTTTCCATCTGCAACAATGTTTTTCCTATTCTGGATTGTTTCCCGAAGATTACCATTTTGGAAGCCATGAGCTCATCGGCCTCTGGGTCGGACTAGATATTTTGATACCTAGTGGTCAAAACCAAACATTTGAAGATATAGGTTTGAGCAATTTAAGTGACTTAGTCGTTCATGGTTTCTTCAGAGAAGAGGGAACTGATGGTGATCTCTGGTATGTTATGCATGACCTACTGCATGATTTGGCATTGAATGTTGCTTCACATGATTGTCTTAGCTTACGTCTCTCTGATGTTGGATCAATGGAAATTCGGTCATCCATCTGTCACTTGTCTATAAGCACATATGACTTTGGTGAATATGCAGTATCGTGTGAAAATTTGAAGAGTGAAATGGAAGGACTTAAGACTAGATTTAAGGTTGAACATTTGCAAACATTGATGTTATTTGGAGAAATGGATGAAGGTTTTGTCAATATATTTAGTGATTTTTTTGGGGAAGTGAACACTCTTTGTGTTCTTCATTTTCCCAACATGCTTTGTCCTGTGGAGTCCATGTTACATAACTTTTCAGGACTACTCCACCTACGATACCTATGTCTAGGCACAGATGAGAGCCAGATGCATTTACCACTTATCATCTCTAAATTTTATCATTTAAGGATTCTAGATCTTCGGTTGTGGGATGGCCGTCGTGATTTACCAGAAGACATGAGCAACCTTGCCAAATTGTGCCATTTTTATGTCCCAAGTGATGATCAGCTTCATTCTGATATTTATAATGTGGGAAAACTGAAACTCTTGGAAGAGTTAAAGGTATTTCAAGTCAATAAGAAAAGTGAAGGGTTTGAAGCGAAGCAACTAGAGCATTTGACCAAGCTAAGGGAGCTTGGCATGTACAACCTTGAGAAGCTAGATACAACAGAAGAAGCAGCTCAAGCAAAACTGATGGAGAAAAAATACTTGAGGAGTTTAACATTGGACTGGGACAGTAAGCGGTCTAGTGTTGAGCCTGGTGCGGAAGCAGCGGTTCTTGAGCGCCTTCAACCACATGAAGATCTTCAAGTCTTGTGCATTAGAGGGCATGGAGGCTCTTCTTGTCCAACATGGCTGGGCGATGAGCTTGCTGTTGAAGCTCTACAATCTCTTTGGCTTGATGGTGTTTCTTGGGAAGTTTTCCCTTCTTTAGGGAAGGCGTGGGATCTTCGTAAACTGAGGTTGGAGAATATTTCTGGACTGAAAGAGGTTATCATGGAGAAAAGTTTCTGCATGCTAGTAAAGCTTGAACTCATTGGCTTAGGAAGTTTTGAAAAATGGGTTTACCCAGCTGAACTAGAGGCTTCCCTGGATGGAGAGCAGTTGCCAGCGGATACTCATATGTTCCCTTTCTTGCAAGTGTTGATGATTGAGGATTGCCCGAAATTCTTGGAGTTTCCAATTTCAAACCACATTCTTTACCCAAATTGGTTTCCCAAACTACAAAAGCTTCAGATACATGACTGTCCAGAATTCTCGTCAGTGATTCACATCTCTTGGATTGAGAGTCTGCGCCATGTCAGGATACGACAAGTAAAGGTGCTAAAGGAGTTTACGTACTCGAAATCATCTGATGGAGCAGAATTGGAAATTGTTGGAGAGGGTTATCTGCATAGATTAGACCAAGTGTTAGTTTTTGATAAAGAAATAGGATACCCCAAGCAATCCCTTCAGAGATTAAGTATACGTAATTCCCGGGCATTTCTATCCTCGTTTTCCCGTCACAGTTTCCCTTCCTCCTTGCAGTTCCTGGAGCTTGTAGGTGTGGAGGACTTGGGGACACTTGAGCCCCTCTCAAACCTCTACTTTGTTACTGAATTAACAGTGTGTTGGTGTGGAGAGGATCTGAAATGTCAAGGCTTGCAGTCTCTCCTTACCACGGGGGGCCATCTCAGGGAATTAAAAGTCTTAGGCAGCCCTGGTTTCTTTGCTGATTGGGATCCCAATCCTAGACGGGCTTTGGAGAATGTTGAAGTAGGTGAAGAGCAGCATACACAGCTTGTTTCATCCACATTGCGGAAACTTTACACGGATGATGCAGCGGGGCTCCTTTCTGCACCCATCTGCAGCTTCCTCTCTTCCTCCCTCACCAAGCTGGAACTTAGTGGGCATGTTACTGAAGGGATGGAACACTTCAGCAAGGAGCAAGAGGACGCCCTTCAGCTCCTCTCCTCCCTCGAGGAACTTGCGTTTTTGTGTCTCCCAGTTCTTCAGCAACTCCCTGTAGGGCTGCACAACCTTACCAACCTCAAGGTTTTATCAATCTCCGAGTGTCTAGAAGTCTCGTCATTGCCCAAGGATGGCCTCCCAAAATCCCTGCAAGAGCTACATGTGGCCCATCTCTGCAGCAGGGAGCTAATACAGCAGTGCATGGGGCTAGTGGGAACCATCCCAACAATCAGAACATACTACTGATCCAAGGTAACACAAACGTACTTATCACCATACTTTTCATGATTCTGTAATTCTATCCGGTGTTTATTAGTGTATGATCCAAACATTTACTTTTTAGGTTTCATTCTCTTCACCATAATCAGCTGTCAGTCTAGACAAGCTACTCTCTTTTCATGCCATTTTATGAATACATTATACAACACCATGGACAAGTCACCAGGCACACTGTATGAAAACTGACTGAAGATATGGTTTCCATGTAAGAATTATGGAAAGTTCACAAGACCATGTTAATGAAAAATAAATAGAGAATGCAGTATGGAACTATGGACTGAACTGGGAGAAGGAAGCAGCTAATAGTTTGATTATAAATCCCATATGTGAAGCTGACAGAAAAGGGGTCAAAGTTGGTAGTCTTGGACTCCTGACTCAGGTGTGTTTCTTGAGCTGTTCAAACTTCATACTACTCTTTATCACCAGTTGGCATGATCATGATGTAGCTTCTGTTGGTCAAAATGCATGTGTTTAACTGCAGGACGGGCGCGAGTAACTGCAGAAGGTCTAGATGCCGCTGAACAGTTGATGGCACCAGAAGGAACACACCAGAAATGTTCATCCGTGCGAGGTAACAGGGCTGTGAACTGCAAGACCTAGCTCGCGGGAGGTTATCAGGTTAACTGACTTCAAAACGTTTCAGAAACGGCTGCGGAGGTGGGTGATGGATTGGCTTGCAGCAAGTCCACGGATTAATGGTTATGCAGATATATAGAAATTTGATATGCTCGCGGGTTCCATACCAACGAAGAAGCGTGGCCTACAACTAGGTACGTATATCTGAAGCCGGTCGCCTCGTGACAGTCGCTCAGACTGACTTAAATTGTAGCGATGGTTAGTATTGTCCTTCATTCAGTATTGCTAGTATATTGCGAAGTTTTTTTTAACCCTGACCCTGAACACATATCATTTACTGCTGCTTTGTCAGGCCTCGTACCCGCTGCGCGCAACATATCTGCTCTGAGTAGAGGGGCATTATGTGTAGTATAATCAGCTATAACTGAATGGCTTGTTGAATTTTGCAGGTGTGACTAGCTCACTGGAGAAGGTTTAGATGCCGTTGAACAGTACAGGGCACAGAAAGGAAGACTGTACTCATGGTTCCTGCCAAGAACAGCACGCAAAGACTGCCATACACATGCTCGATGACTCCACCATTTAATGGTGTGTGCTTAAAAACACCGGTCAGCATTCATTCATGCGTGGTAAATAGGCCCCAGTGAAGTGTAACTCTGCAAGCTGGCTACATGTTGTTATTAGGTTAACTGGCTTGAAAACATTTCAGAATCGGCTGCCAAGGAGGGTGATGGATTGACTTAAACCAGGCCGCAGAATATCTGAAGCCATGCCAAGGAAGAAGCAGAAACACTGCCTAGGCTAGAAGCAGAGTCACCTCAAGCTATCTGAAGTGTTGTCATGTTACTTGGAAGTTGCTGCGATGAGTACATCATTCACGTTCATACTGTGTGCGTGATGGTTAGTATTTTTCGGTCATTCAGTATTAGTGTAGCACAAAATATTCTGACCCTGACCGGCAGAAACATGCCAATTACTTACACATCTCCCTCCTTGTCAGGAACCAGACTGCGTCTTCTGAAGAAGAAATTTCGACACTTGTCATGTTGTTAACTGAAGAAATCGACACCCAGCGGTCGGGTGGTGCCAAACCGGGCGGGCTCATCGTCGTCGACGGTCCGATCTTCACCTAACGGCAACTTGCCACTTTGCCCAGAGTCACGACACACCGCCACACCCTTCATCGCGCATCCAAGAAAACGGCTCTGAAGACTGTAGCTGTTGCTATTTGAATTTACTTACCTTTTACCGCCTCCTTGACTGTTCGCCTGCTTTACTTTATTAGCATCGTTAAAGTTAAGATTATCTTTCCCTGGTTGTAATGGGTATAAAACCCACCCCGGATCTACCTGAGAGAGCCCTGGAGCACATCCTGCTGCTGCTATGGTCTCTGCAGATGTGAAGATGGAACGGAGGCTACGTAACGTACCTGCCGGCCTGTTGGTGAAATAAACGGTCAGCTTGTTCGGTATGTTTTTTGCATAAGAAGAATGAATTATTGCACTGCCTGCTTGTTCGGTATGCTTTTTTGCATAAATGGTCAGCTTGTTCAGATGTGAACATGTACACGCCTGGTTCTGAACCACAGTTGAATTTGTTGTTTGTTGAGCATTGTACTGTATGTTTTTTGCATAAGAAGAATGGATTATTGCAGTGTAGCTGAACCAGATCATCTACCGCAGGCTCATTGAAAGCTTTGTTGATCGATGCCGCGGGCTTTTCAGAGCCGTACGTGAGCATGGGTTTCGTGATGCATGGATTTTTTTTAAATCACAAATTTTAGAAATGCTCTAGAATTTTAAAATTTGACATTATTTTTTATAAATATTCGTGAAATTCAAAATGTTCCAAAATTAATTTTAAATAAATTTTACAATAAGATTTATGAATTATGAAAAAAATGTTCATGGATTAAAATTGTTTGCAAGCATCGCCTGAAATCTACCAAGCCTCAGTTTCTTGCAAGTCTCTAAGAGAATCTTCAGCCGTTGGCCCCATAGGGGGCGCGTAAAATCGCCGCCTGGGGGCAAACCAACGCTAAAATCGGCGTCGGGGCGAGGGGAACCCGCTCGCCCCCAGACGCGGTTATTTTAAAAAAGGAATGCGGCAAAGTTCGGCAAATTGGACAAAACGTTCGGCTAAAGTTCGGCAAACTTGACATATATTCGACATGTTCGACGTTAGATAAGTTATTTAGAAAAACCCAACTAAGGGGCGAAGAAGTCGCTAAGTGCGGCGAAGTCGCCGACGTCGTCGCCATCCTCATCGTCGTCGGCGGCCTTCTCCTTCTTGATGCGGCCGCCCCTGCTGGATCCCTCCCCGGCGTCGCCCTGGCGGACCGGTGGCGGCGGCGCGTCGTCGTCGCTGTCGTCGAGGACGACTACGCCTCCTTCGTCCCGGCCACGGCGCTGAGCTTCGAACCGCTCGTAGGCGAGGCGCTGGCGCTCCACCTCCGTGCGTGCCCAGTCTTCACGCGCCCATTTGAGGGCCGCCGTGTCGTCGAGCTCCTCCTCCTTGACACCGCCGGCAAGCCCGGGCTCCGTCTTCACGACGGTGAGCCCCGGCTCCGTCTTCACGAAGGGGAGTCCCGGCTCCGTCTTGACGGCGGCGAGCCCCGACTCTGTCTTTGGCTTGACGTAGCGCGGAGGAGCCGAGGAGGAGGCGCGCCTGCCTCCCTCGTTGATGACGATGCCGGCGCTGCGGGTGCACCGGCCGAGCGGCGTCTCCGCGGCGGGCTCGGCCTTGACGCCGAATAGCGCCGGCGAGCCAGAGGAGTAGGAGGAGGAGCGGGAGGAGGACTGAGAGGAGGAAGACGAGGAGGAGCCGAACCTCCTGGGCACCCATTGCCCGGCGCTCCGGCAGGGGGGGGGGCGGCCGCCGCGGCAGGGTATGCCAGCGGCGGGTCATTGCCGCCCTCGAGGTATGCCAGCACCTCGTGGAGCATGCGGCCGGGGGCTCCCATCGCTGTTCTTGACGCTGCCCACCACCGGCGCCCCGTTGGTGGACGCCCGCCGCTGCGCCTGCCGGCGCTAGAACTACGCCGCCCACGACGCGTGGTTGTCGGCGGCGTACTGGGGGAGAGCGCGCTGCTCCTCCGTCAGGGACGCCCGCACGCGGTCGACCTCGGCGGCGTAGATGCTGGGGCGCGTGTCGACGTCGGTCACCAGGGGGATGGGGACGCCCCCGTTGCTGAGCCTCCACCCCGTCGGCCCGGCGCGCATGTCCGGCGGCGCCGGGATGTTGGCCTCGAAGAGGCGGTACGCCTCCCACTCGTGGAGCGAGCGACGGCCGAAGCCGTTGGCCGCCGCCGTGTCGCCAGGGAAGCGTTCGGCCATCGCTGAGAGGGAAGGGGAAGGGGAGGAAAGGGGAGATAGGCAGAGCTCGGCGGCGGACGGGAGAGCGGTGGCTGGTTTGGGCGCGGGCTGGTGTGGCCAGCGGCGAGGGGGAGCCGTTGGTTTTATAGCCCCGCGCCGTGTGTACGCGTGGCGGGAGGTGAGGCGTCGCCGCGCCGCCCGTGAAGAATCATTGGCAAGGCTGACCGGCGGCAGCCATGCCATTGATTTCCCGCGGAAACCGAGGCGTTCTGGGGGAAGAGGAGGCGCGTGTCGCTGACTCGACGGCCCCGGAGCTCTTTCGCGCCAAAACCGCTCGCCTCGGCGCCCCCGAGCGCGCCGGGTTCGGCCTGGATCCGCCGGTGCCAGTTTTGGCCCAAACCGGCGAAAAACGGGATTCTGAGGACGTGACTGGGCCGATTTTTTAGGCGCGGGTTCGAAAAAAACGCCTGGGGAAGGTCTGTTGGGGTCGCGGTCGGAGATGCTCTAACTATGGGATACTTGAAACAACTTAAATTAAGCCCCTGGATCTGCTTGGTGCGAGGGTGCGCAGACCAAACCTATGCATTAACAATAATTTTCTTGAATAAAACTAAAAGATGAAGATAAAGAAAAGCTAAAAGTAATTTGTAGATTTGCTGCCACCACCAGATATTGACGTCCCGCCGGCGGAATCTCCCCATGTGTGTGTGTTGTGCTGTGGGCGCGTGTCGACTTTTTGCTTGTGTTCATGTTTTTTTAGCAACTGCTTGTGTGCATGTGTGTTGTGCCACAGTGGCGTCGGGGGACAGATCCATGCTCTCGCCATGAAGTGTGATTGGACTGAGGATGCCTACGTTGGGAGCGCACTTCTTGACATGTACGCGCGGTGTGGGAGGATGGACATGGCCACCGCAGTGTTCAACAGACTATTTTTTTTTTTTTGCGAGTCAGTGTTCAACAGACTTGACTCGAAGAACGCTCTGATTTCTGGGTTTTCAAGGAAGGGCGACGGAGAAACAGCTTTAAAGGTGTTCGCCGAGATGCAAAGAATGTTAGAGATAATCTTGGCATGAAAGACTTAGGCGTGTGGCCTGGCGCATGGTGCGGCTGAGCATGGGGGAAGCAGCCTGATCGTGGGCTGTTTGTTGGCTGCATGCATGGTTGTTAGCTGCATGTATGTGTGCTAGCCGAGTTGTGCGTTAGTGGACTTAGTGCGTGCGTGCATGTAGTTAGCTAGTTGGTGGTGTGTGGCCACTGGCCTGGGTGCGTGAGTGTGCTATATAATGTGTACTCGGCTGTGAGGGCCAGTGCAAAAGATGTAGCATTCATGGTAGCCAAGGGAGATTGACTGGGCAAAGCTATGTGTTCTTCCTTGGTCTATGCGTGTGTGTGTTCTCTCTCTGTGTCCTTGTGTTCATGGGAGTGTTTCTGAGAGAAGCCATTAGAGAGAGTTGTGAGAGGCAGCTCGAGGTAGAAGAAGAGGCGGCGCGGCGAGGAGGCGGCGCCAACAAAGAAATGGGTTTGAGGCAACACATTTTACTTACTCCAGCCTGTTCACTGCCTTTGCTGGTTTAGGTGCTCTTGAGCAGGGGAAGTGGGTGCATGCACATATGATTAAGTCTCGGCAGAAACTGACCGCGTTTCATGGGAACACAATTCTTGACATATATGTATGCAAAATCGGGGAGTATGGTTGACGCGAAAAAGTTGTTTGACCGTGTGGAGAGTAAAGATCTAGTTACTTGGAACTCGATGCTCACAGCACTTGCGCAATATGGACTCTGAAACGAAGCAATCTCCCATTTTGAGGAGATGAGGAAATCAGGTCTCCTTCCTTTGCATTTTGACTGCCTGTACCGATGGAGGCCTGGTGAAGGAGGGAAAGCACTACTTTGACATGATGCAGGAGTATAATTTAGAGCCCGAGATTGACCATTATGTTACGGTTGTTGATCTATATATAAGGAGAAGAAGTAGGTAAGCGGAAGAGGTATATAAGATGTGGGATGAGATAACCATGAAGATTAGAAAAGAAGGATATGTTCCTGATATGAATTATGTCCTTCTGCGTGTAGACGATCAAGAGAGGGAGACAAACTTACAGTACCACAGCGAGAAGATCGCGCTCGCATTTGCACTGATCCAAATGCCTACAGGGGCAACAATTCGGATCATGAAGAATATTAGGATATGTGGGGATTGCCACTCTGCATTCAAATACGTCTCCAAAGTTTTTAAAAGGGAGATTGTTGTGAGGGACACTGATAGATTTCACCATTTCAGTAATGGGTCTTGTTCCTGTGGAGATTACTGGTGATTCTGCTAATATTTAGTGTGTTTATGAATCTACACGGCCATGGGTTGATTCAGTAACAGACAACAAGAACTTGTTCATGCACATGTGTCGAGCCATATCTGCTTGATTTTCTGTCGGCAGAACAAACAGCATGATGCAGCCCTCAAGATCATTCAGCATTCATTTCGTTCATGAGGGAGGGAGGGAAAGAGGTACTCTTGAAGACATGTGCTTTCACTCTTATAGCACAATCACTAAAATTTCGCAGGTGGCAGGAGCAGCATTATTGTTTGTGTGTGGCTTATGGGTTTCTGAGAGGAACTTAGACCACCTGCATTTGGAGGTGCAATGTCCGAATAGAAGCATGCTTCGGATGGCTTTATTTCAGGTAAAAATTTCCAACAATATATCTTGCGGATATTTGCAAACATGGTGGGTTGACTTCCAGAACCTAATTACCACATCGGATGAATTCCACAGAGAAATAGTGTTAGGCGTAATTCTAGAAATATAAGGCTGGGTGATTTGCTACTTATGCACACTACCACCTCTTACATTTCAGGTATCGCCATCCGGCACTGACCACGGGTCTTCTGTAGTCACTTGATCGTCGTTCTTTGGTTCGGTTCTTTCACAAGTCCTCACAAACAGAAGGTATTATCCCTTTTGGGAGTCAGAAACTCTGAGAATCTGCATGCATGGTTGTTGTACTCGTCTGAAGGAGGTGATTGTCCACCAAAAGAATGCAGTTCCGTACTTACCTACTTAATTACCTTCCAGCCTTGTACAAAAATATACGTACTCCACATAAGTGTTGGCTGTTCTTGGTCTGTTGATGATAACAGGGAGGTTTTTACTTTGTCTTCAATCTCTTTCTGTCGCCATCTAGAACATATTAAATAATACGTTGTACTTGCTCCACAGGAACAAGAGCCATTACTGAAATGTTGCCTGTTGAATCTAGATGGTTAGATTTAAGTCATGATTTTTTGATTTTGCTTGTTTGAGAAAAGATTCAAATCCTGATTGTACAATGGGCGGACCTAGCGGGTGGGCCAGATATTTTTTGAAAAAAATTTACTGTATATATCAACTACGGACCAAGCGGGTGGACCAATTTGGCTTCTTTCTACTTCTGTCCTGTACACGAGTGAGCTTGTTTATATTATTCATTTGACAAATTTTTATCGCACATGGGTAGTGTGGAAAAACAAATATGGAGTGTGCCCACCCACCAGTTTTTTCCTTGGTCCGCCAGCGACTGCTACCCTATTGACATGGAAACCACCGGCCAAGCGCGGGTGCGCCGTTTTTGGATCGCCCGTCCTCACGACCTTATGGGCATCAGCGGTCGCCCACCTTCACTGTCTCATC
Source organism: Triticum urartu (assembly GCF_003073215.2). Lineage (NCBI taxonomy): Eukaryota > Viridiplantae > Streptophyta > Magnoliopsida > Poales > Poaceae > Triticum > Triticum urartu. The sequence continues at coordinate 2,869,411 of NC_053023.1, forward strand.
TTCTTTCCGAATCCTTGACAACATGAATTTATATGGTTTTTTTATCTCTGACTGGGAAAGAGGCATGCAGCTTCTTCCTCTGCTTTCTTTCATAGAAAAGCACTTCGTTTTCAGTGATTCCTGCACATCTGTTCTTCTCCCCTTCGACCGGCTCCGTGGCTCCTCTCCTCGTTGCTATCCAAGGTATGCATATGTGTCCGTTTTTTTACTTGTACATCTGAATTGTTTCAGGTTGCAGATGCATCTGATTTTTCTCGAAAAGGGGGATCTCCCCGGCCTCTGCATCAAAACGATGCATACGGCCATCTTATTAACCAAATAACAAAAGGTGCCAACAAGGTTCCAAAGTCTCCAGCCAAACAAAAAGGCAAGGAAAAAAGCAGCTCACACAGAGCAACAGACGGCTAGATACACAAACTAGCCCGAAAAAGATGCCACGACCGGCTGGCTAAAAATAGATAGGGAAACTAATTGCCTATCCTATTACATGACCGCCATCCAAACCGGTTGAAGATATCCCGAGCTACCATCTCCCAACGGATAGATCCAGTAACCAAAAGCTCCCTGGCCTCCATCAGAGTGAGTAGCGACCATGAACGGATCAGTGCCGTAGCTCGGAAAATAACCTGCAAAAAATGAATCCGTGAAGTTCTGTTAAAAACTAAGTCATTTCTGCAATTCCAGATAGTCCATAACAAGGCGCAAACTCCAACCCGAAGATGTCTTGCTAATGCAGGTTCAACCCCATTAAGCCATGTCCCAAATAAAGCATTGACCGAAGTCGGTGGAGTAATATTGAAAGCAATATAGACCGTCCGCCAAAGAACTTTGGCCAACGGGCAATCAAAGAATAGTTGTTTAATCGTCTCATCCCGATCACAGAAACTACACCTAGTAGGTCCTGTCCAATTGCGCTTAATCAAGTTGTCCTTTGTCAGAATAATTTGTTTATGGACAAACCACATAAACACTTTAATTTTTAAAGAAACTTTGACAGCCCAAACATACTTGGAAGTTGGAATAGCATTCGAATTAATAACATCAATATACATTGATTTAACTGTAAATACTCCAGATCTAGTCAACTTCCAGCGCAATATATCGGGTTGGTCAGACAGTTGAACCTCCATCAGTCTCCTAACTAGATGGAGCCACTGTTCGAAACGATTGCCCGCTAGCGACCGTCGAAACTGAATATTAAGGGGAACAGATTGGAATACCGTTGCCACAAACACGTCGTGTCGTTGAGCAATCCGATATAAAGACGGATATTGAATGGCCAAAGGTGATTCACCAAGCCAAGTATCCTCCCAGAAACGTGTAGTCGTACCGTTTCCAATAACAAATTTCGTCCTATTGAACATAGATTGTTTGACTTTCATTAGTCCTTTCCAGAAAGGCGAATCAGTCGGCCTAACTGCGACCTGGGACAATGTTTTAGTCTGGAGGTACTTGCTGCGTAGGATCTGCGCCCACATGGCCTCAGTCCCGGAAGACAATTTCCACAACCACTTACTAAGAAGGCATCTGTTCTTAATTTCGAGATTTTCAATACCAAGACCCCCTTGGTCTTTCGGTCTACAGATGATGTCCCATTTAGCAAGCCGATATTTTCTCTTAAGTTCATCACCCTGCCAAAAGAAACGCGATCGATAGAAGTCCAGTCTTTTCCTAACACCAACTGGGACCTCAAAGAAAGATAAGAGAAACATGGGCATACTCGTGAGCACCGAATTAATCAATATCAAGCGCCCTCCGTATGACATGAGCCTACCCTTCCAACAGCTCAGTTTTTTCTCAAATCGATCCTCGATGCATTTTCATTCTCTGTTTGTAAGCCTAACGATGGTGAATCGGAATACCAAGGTAAGAGAAGGGTAAACTCCCCAACTCGCACCCAAACAATTGCCTATAAGACTCCTGGTCGTCTTTGGCTCTACCAAAGCAGAACAACTCGCTCTTATGAAAGTTAATCTTTAACCCGGTCAATTGTTCAAAGGCATAACACTAGCTTCATATTTCTCGCCTTGGCCAAATCATGCTCCATAAAGATGATTGTATCATCGGCGTACTGAAGGATGGAAACACCTCCCTCAACAAGATGAGGTACCAACCCCCCCACTTGACCATTCTTCCTTAGCCCTTCCTATCAAAATTGCTAACATATCCACCACAATGTTAAACAGGATAGGGGACATCGGATCTCCTTGTCTTAGGCCTTTATGTGTCTGGAAGTAATGACCTATATCGTCATTCACTTTAATTCCCACACTCCCTTTTTGCGTAAAGGATTCGACCTGTCGGCGCCAGGCTTCATCAAAACCTTTCATACGCAGTGCCTGTTGGAGGAATGACCACTTAACCTTATCGTACGCTTTTTTGAAATCCACCTTAAAAATTACTCCATCTAATTTTTTGGAATGGATTTCATGGAGCGTTTCATGAAGAACAACCACCCCTTCAAGGATGTTCCTGTCCGGCATGAAAGCAGTTTGGGATTGCTGCACCACAGACTGCGCAATCTGTGTGAGCCTATTAGTCCCGACCTTGGTGAATATTTTGAAACTAACATTGAGGAGGCAGATCGGTCTGAACTGCTCAATCCTCACAGCATCCGTTTTCTTTGGTAGCAAGGTGATAGTTCCAAAATTCAAGTGAAATAAATGAAGCTGTCCAGAGAATAGATCATGAAACATGGGTAGTAAATCCCCCTTAATAATATGCCAGCACTTTTTATAGAACTCAGCCGGGAACCCATCCGGACCGGGAGCCTTGTTATTTTTCATTTGTGCAATAGCATCTAATACCTCCTTTTCTGAGAACGGGGCAACCAGGATATCATTATCAGCAGTAGACAATTGAGGCACGTCCTCGATCCTGGACTCATCGAGGGACACACAATTGTCCTCCGGCGGTCCAAATAACTGTCTATAGTATTCAGTAATATAGGTTTTGAGATTATCCTGCCCTAAAATAGTACCCTCATCCTGCTCTAGCTGAAAGATCCGCTTCTTTCTGTGCTTACCGTTAGCAATGAGGTGAAAGAATTGAGTGTTCGCGTCCCCATGGACTACTTTGTGGACCTTGGCACGCAAAGCCCACTTCAGTTCTTCTTCTCGGAGAAGTTCCATCAGCCTCTTCTCCGCCTCATTTTTATCCTGGAGCTCGGCTGGCAGCAATATCGCGGATTCGGCTTTTACGTCCAAGGCCTGTACAAGAGAGAGGAGCCGATCCTTCTCAATCTTATACACCCCACTGAGGTGCTTAGCCCAACCCCGTAAGAAAGTTCTCAAATGCCTAATTTTGTTCTGCCAGCGCTCGACCGCCGTCCTTCCTCCAACACCCTTGGCCCACTCCCTGGCTATGATGTCTAAGAACCCCTCGCGTTCGAACCAGGCCATCTCAAATGAGAAGGTGTTTTTGTTTCCCACATGGTTCGGCTCCCCTGAGTCAACGAACAAAGGTGTGTGATCGGAGATTCCCCGGGTGAGAGCTTGCACTGTAACAAGAGGGAACTTCTGTTCCCACTCCACGCTGGCAAGAACCCGATCAAACTTTTCATACGTCGGATTTGGCAGAGCATTAGCCCAGGTAAACTTTCTACCAGAAAGCTCAATCTCCCTTAGATCTAAACTTTCAATAATGGTATTGAACATAAACGACCATCTGCCGTCAAAGTTATCATTATTTTTCTCCTCTCTCCTCCTAATGATATTGAAATCATCCCCGACCAGAATCGGCAATTGTTCGGACCCACATATCCGAACAAGATCCGCCAAAAACTCCGGTTTAAGCTCGGGTTGGGCGGCACCATAGACTGCTACCAGAGCCCAGTTGAACCCATCAACTTTAGACCTAACTCGAAACTTTACCGCGAAGTCATCCATAACTACACTTCGGACTTCAAGGGAATCGCACCTCACACCCAGTAAGATACCTCCCGATCTACCTCGGGGCGGGAGACAATGCCAGTCGAAATCAATACCACCAACGAGAGAGGAAAGAAATTGTGGCGCAAAATTCTCTCTACCAGTTTCCGACAAAGCAATAAAATCTAACCGCTGTTCCAGAGAAGCTTCAGCAAGAAATCTTCTTTTAGCCAAGTCCTTCAGACCTCTGCTATTCCAAAAGATTCCTTTCATAGTTCATCATGGAATTTTTTAGCAGTCCGAAACCTAGCACTCCTACGCACTGCAGAGTCAGGATAAATCTTTCGTTTCCACTTACGCTTAGGTTCAGTAGGCTCCGCCACCCGGTCCTCATCACCGGGCTGAACGGAATCAACAACTACATCATGTAAGGGCTCATCATCACCCTCAGACTCCTGATTGGAAGGTGCTAGATCCACACATAGGTTATTAAGCACTCTAACCCCTAACGCATCAATTTCCTCATCATTCATGGGTTTGACCGCAGCAAGATGACGAATAGTCTCTAAGGCCCGCTCAACATTGATCTATCTACATCTGTTAGGTCATCTGATGCTCTCGGAATTATGTCTGATTGCATCAACATTGATCTATCTACATCTGTTATGTTCGCCTGCTGCATCTTTGTTTATTTCAACAGTTGAATGCACCGGAGGAAGATGTTGATCTGGACTCTCTCGATGAGGATTTAGAGAGCAGAAAGGAGGTGGGGCTAGGCGACATAGCAAAAGACCTGAACAAAAATCACCCACATCCTACTCGGCACACTCACGGTCATGACCGCAAGCTGTCGTTCCTCCTAGGGTTGCAGAAGAAACTGAGCGATCCTTTCAAGTCCTTTGGGGATATGTTCAACCGTATCCTCAAGAGAGGGGAGCAGACGATAAATGAGGCGTCGCCTCTGCCCCCGGTCAGCATCCCGGATGTTACTGAGAGGTTAGTTGTAACGATCAAAAAATAATAATACACAATCTACAGCAGATGGATTGGAGGTCAAATGCAGCAAAACCCGCGAAGGTGAAGATGCAAATGCAGATTGTGACCATGTAGTTAAAGATACTACCACGGAGGATGTACCGTGGGTCCGTGGCGGCAGTGTATGCGAAGACGAGTGAACACATGTGGACGAAGGCTATAAACTTGAGCGCGTGCATTCGAGGGATAGTTCAGTAAAACATCTCCTTTGAAAGCATGAGCATGATCAAGATTGACACAAGGAAGCAAACGTCGGAGGCCAATTTAAACCGGAAATAATTGGGCCTGCAGTTGCGGATCATGACGGGCTCTCCAGTCTCGTGGCCTCCCGCCCGGCGAGGTCATCTTGCCAGAGGCCACTGGCGGAGCTATGTTTGAGGCCGAGGGGGGCCGCTGCCCCCCCCCCCCCCCCCCCCCCCCCCCCCCCGCGCAGCCTTGGACCAAACTCTGAAGAAGGAAATTTGGCCCAATTTGTACCAATCTCCGCCAGTGCCAGAGCCCCATGGGGGAGGCAATGCCCAGCGCGATCACTGCAGTGGCGAACAAGCTTGTCAGAAGGACAAGTTGCGTCTTGCTTTCTTTGATCCACTTCCTTTCTTCCTCTCTCACCAAGCTGAAACTTCATGGGTATGGGCCTGAAGGGATGGAGTGGTTCAGCAAGGAGCAAGAGGACGCCCTTCAGCTCCTCTCCTCCCTCCAGAAACTTGAGTTTAGGCATTTCCACCATCTTCAGCAAATCCCTGCAGGGTTGTGCAACCTTACCAGCCTCAAGATGTTATCAATCAACCACTGTCCTGCCGTCTCGTCATTGCCCAGCGATGGCCTCCCCAAATCACTGGAAAAGCTAGATGTCTATGACTGCAGCGAGGTGCTAAAACGGCGGTGCAGGTGGATGTTGGGAACCATCCCCAGAATCATAAGAGGATGATCCAAGGTAACAAAAACATACTTTCTCGTGTTCTTCCATGTTGCCCTTTTCTTGCGACCCTGCTTAATAACACTGCATTTATTCCCATCCAATGAGCAGGACAATGCCTTGGAGTTCCCTTGTACATTCTTGTAGCCCTGTATGTAGTGCTCTGCTCCTTCCATACATACACACTTGCCACATGCATGGCATGAGGGTCTTGTGGACGCTGTCTTCCTTCCTGTACAAATTATTTGGTGAGTTTGGAAACAAATTATCTGGTGAGTTTGGAACTTCGCACCTGCTGTACCATATTATTTATATCCACTTCCAGTTATACTCGCCGCAAAAAGTTAAATGAAATCCACTTATACTCCCGCCGTATCAGATTTTCATTTTCTTCTCGACAGTAGTGAAAGTATTTTCAGATTTATTTGTTAATGCCCCTTATCTTTCCACAATGCGAGAAACCAACGTCACTAGCAGCTAATACCTTCTGCAAGTGTCTTTTCTTTTCTTCCTAGATGTAATTACCAACGTAACTTGTGATCATCACTTGTTTTGGTTCTCTGTGCAGGTGTTCGTTCGATCTTGTAGGCTTCTTTATATTTGCATTTAAATTTGGTTATTGTCATTTCATCAAGACCTGGTAGTCTACTTGCATAATTTGGGTTTCGCAATCAGAATTATGGAATAAATGAGAATATGAGTCAAGAACTGAAGAAACTCATATTAAGGTTATAAAATGTTTTCATCCACTCTACGTTATTGTCAATACCAGGTGTTGATGCATTCTAATTTCTGATGGCATGCTGTTCAGGTGTTCTTGTGCTTCTGATGGCTTTCTGCTACTTTGCTATCAGTACCACTTGTGTTTATATTTCTTCAAAGCTCATGAAGACTTGATGGTGTATCTGGAAAGTTCAGTTTTGGTTTTCAAAAGGACATCATGGCATAATAATGGAAAGCACTCAGTTCTCAGTGTTTTGCCGATACCCCATGACAGTGTCTTTTAAGGTTTGTATTTTCGTATCCATTCTACATTCTACTGATACCCCAGGACAGTGTCTTTTAAGATTTCAGAAGATCTCTTCTTTCCAAGGACTACTACATGTCACCAGAGACTGGCAGAGCTGCACAGTAAGTTTATGAGTTGATCAGAATTTGTAATGCTATATGGCATCATACAATCCTTGTCTCTTTGGGTTTGCAGTTTTGAACTGTCTGAGACTAAAATTTGTAGTACTGTGTTTATTATAATGTACAGTGAATGGTACATGCTTATCTATTCCTACATGAATACTCTGTTTTTCAGCTCTAACTAGCTATTATAAGAGGGCAGGTGTTATCTCTCGAAATCCTTCACTAAATTGCTCACCATCACCGTTGTGTGTTTTCACTGTAAAAAAATGCAGTACAGCTGGTGAAATACATTTCATTCCATTGGCACCAAAAACAGGCTACCAACCTGGGCTTCGGCGGGGCTACCTACTTGGTGTGATCTGAGAGTGCACGGCTAGTATTCTCAACTAGTTGGGTTCTGTTCACTCCTTTGCTGCAGCGTTGTTTCTTCTTCTCTGAAAATAAATGGTCAGATGGGCGAGTGCGGGACACATGGCGGTCTGCTCTGGTGTATGCCATTGCCGAGGGACAAGCCCAAGAAGCTCTGTCAGGAAGTGTGCGAAATGTTGAATCTGGTGGTTCAGTTTTCTGAAGACCACTTTGTCCTTGAGAGCTATTCGGCGACTGTAATCAAGAATATTTGGTCGTGCTACAAGAAAAAAAGTAGCCAAAAAAATAAATAAATCTGATTTATGAAAACATGCGTGTGTGAACACTTCATCGGAGGTGCGGGCTCACTATGTTTGTATCTTTGATGCTTTATTTTAAGTCAATAAAATCTACCCTTCGTCGAAAAATGTAGTAATTGATTTCTTCTTGCTATGTACTCTTTCCTCTAGTTTGCATACATTCGTTTGATCTTAATATATCTTTTTTGAGGTGTGACCGAGTTTATGGCTAAAAATATCAACATTCACTCTACATCATTAATATCATTAGATCCATGATGGGACATTCTTTTTTATATTATATTTACTTGGTATTGTAGATGCTCATATGTTTTCTTTTGCGGGAAAACTTTCAATCTATTCATCTTCAAATATGGCAGTACAACAAACACCAAAAATAAAAATCACATCCAGATTTGTAAACCACCTAGCAACGACTACAAGCACCGAAGCGAGCCGAAGGCGCGCCACCATCATCGTCCCTCCATCGCCAGAGCCGGGCACAACTTGTTGTAGTAGACAGTCGGAAAGTCGTCATGCTAAGGCCCCGTATAGGACCAACACCTCACAACAACAACCACCGCCGATGAAAAATAACGTAGATCGGAAGGATCCAAACTGAAGACACACGAACGTAGACGAACAACGACGATATCCGAGCAAATCCACCAAAGATAGATCTGACGGAGACACACCTCCACACGCCCACCAACGATACTAGACGCACCGCCGGAACGGAGGCTAGACGGGGAGACCTTTATTCCATTTTCAGGGAGCCGCGTAGGACACAAACCCTAGCAAGATTGAAAAAAACGACTAAAAACGGAGCCCTCCCGCCAGCCCTTGCCAGGATCCACCGCGCCTCCATGGCCCTAGGGCCACCAGAGACGAGGCGGACTTGCGCCGGCGCCGGCGAGAGGCACGAACCTTAACTTTCTTTCTTGAAGGAGGAGGAGGAGGCGGAGCATGCTCATATTTTTTTAATATAAAGTTAATCAAACATTATAGATTCTTGCTTAAGACAACATTAATATACGAAATAAAGAAAACGGAGGGAGTATGTGGTTGCGAACCAATAGTGCTTACACCTTAAATCCAATGAGATGGTCGGTGTTTTACCTCTTACTAATCAGATTCCTATGCAGGGGAAAACGATTAAGTCTGATCTTCAAGTTACAGGATCAAAAGTATACTCTGATGCAGCATTTAGATGCAAAAAAATTCCAGGCTTGACTCAAGGATCTGTTGCTACTGGAATTGGAATTTACCTCTCTTTACCACAAGATCAATTGGAGGTCAATGTGCAGATCCAAGCTTCTACTGTTATCACAGATACACCTTTACAAGCTGAAGCTTTGGCGCTTCTTTTGGCGGCTAGAGTGGCCAAACAGCTATGCATTTCTCAGCCCACTTTCCTCACTGACAATCTGTCTTTGGCGTCATGGGCGGCTAGCAGAAAGATTAAAGAATCTACTACTCCTTGGACTATAAGAAAAATTCTGGCTAACTTCTTCTACTAGTCCTCAGATCTTCAGTCCCAGGTGTTTCACATCTCTTTCTGAGAAACATGCATCTTTGGCGCGCCGCGTGCATGAAGAAGTCAAATTGAAAATCCAAAGCATACATGACAGACTATTGCGTATGCGTGCCGATGGTTTATTTCATCTCTTGCCTCGTACATGCACGTACGAATAGATGACGTACGTTCCTTGCAATTTACTTCAGCCAGCCAGGCACACGGTACTGCCGTGCCAATGAAAGTCAGGCCGGACAATTGAGAAAATTATAAGTTAGCGCCGTACAAATGAGAAAATATGCACGCGGCCAGATAGGTCGATTGCAAATATTCCATAGTGCTTTCGGGTGCATCAACGAGATGATCCAATGCATGTCTTACTTCCGTAACGAACCATGCTTTTACAAAGTTGTTTGCTAAGATAGTTAATTTGAGAGCAAATCATCCTAAGAATGGGATAAAATCCATCAGAATGGATAATGCTATGATATTTAGTTTGTGAGCATTTGATGATTACTGCCTAGATTAGGGCATAGTTGTGGAGCATATTGATACTTTATGTACATACCCAGATTAGTCTTGTGGAATGACTTGTTAAGAGGACAAGTTGATAGCAAGTTGCTCCTACAGAATTGTAATCTCCCAACATTTGGTTGGGGACATGCAATTTTACGTACCGCATATACAAATTCGACGAACTGCGTATTATACGGTCTCCCTGTTGCAATTAATACATGAAAGTCAAAAGTATTTCTCATCTGCAATATTTCGGTTGCGTTGGGTACAAACCGATTTCACCACCGGAGCGTATAAATATAGGCCCTCGTAGAGAAATGGGGTTCTATATGTGAGGTACAATTGTCCGTCAATCATAAAGTACCTAAAGTTCATGAAGGGAACTTGTTTATGGCTTGGTATGCTGGTTGTATTTTGATGCGGACATTTTTTCGGCACTAAAGGGAGGTAAGAACCACATTGAATATGCCTGAAAATAGAATGAGATGTGAATAGACATCTAGTCCTTCGATCCATGTATGAATGAATCTGAACTGGAGGTTCAGAAGATTATCAATTTGCAAAGTATCGCAAATAATCTGCCAGTTACATTTACTAAGTGTAAAGGTGTCACAAAGTAAAATGTTCCCGTAGTTAATGTGCTGGAGAAAGTAGATATGACCTATAAGTCCACTTGGCCACCCAAGAGGGTGAGGAGTCTGGGCACAAGAGGACAAAGCTTCAAGGAAGCGTCCGAAGGGAATGAGAAATTCTCAAACAGTAAATGCGGGTCAACTTAATATTGACAATTCAACCTAGGGTTAAAAAACACCTAAAGGATATTGGATAAAAGAAAACCAGATTTTAAAAAGTACATTTGCTAAGTTTTTAATCGTGGGTGCAATGTCCATGAATGCACAAAAACCACACTCTTCTGGCTTAAGACAAAATTAATATATGAAATAACAAAAGTGGAGGGAGTATGTGGTTGAGAACCAATGTTGCTTACATCTTGTTTTCTCATACGAAATAGGGAATTCTGGTGCTCGTGGAGAAATTGGAAATCCAATTATCCAAAGCATCTCTTGCGAATGCAATGTGCCGATGGTGTATTTCATCTCTTGCCGCGTACATGCACATACGAATAGATGACGTACGTGCCTTGCAATTTACTTCAGCCAGCCAGGCACACAGTACTGCCGTACCAATGAGAAAAATAAGTCAGGCCAGACAATTGAGAAAATTATAAATCAGGCCTGTACACATAAGAAAATATAAGTTAGCGCCATACAAATGAGAAAATATGCACGCAGCCACTTGGGTCGATTGCAAATATATTCTAGCCTGTGGTGTACTTGACAGTCTTATGGCCACATCGCTCGAGGGTGTACTTGACCGAGACTATGGTGTGCCTTGGCTGGCGATCAACGTTCGAGGTCGACCTCTTTTTTCTTTTTCTTGACGTGATGAGCAGCCGGGAGCCCCTGGCATCGTCGGAGCTCTGACGCCGGATGGTGGGCATGGAGAATTCAAGTCGGGAAGGAGACACCACAACGCTTTCACCACTGGGCTATGAGCCCACCCGCCGAAAAGTTTGAGCCAATGCACGAAACAAAATTCTAAGCATTTCAAATTAACTAAATGTATCTAATATAAGTTGGAGTAAATGTCTCGATAGATGTCACTCTACTTAGTTGGAGTAGAACCACACATGCCATGCACATTTCTAGCATCTTCCTAATTACAAGCGTCTCTGCTGAAGAAACTACTATTACGATTGTGCACCACATTTTGCTAACTATGTGCACATGGCTTGCGAAACGATGTACGCAAAAGATGTGAACAGGAATGACAAGGAAAGGACTCAAGAGCTAGGTTAGGATTGATCTACTCTTGGATGAGAACTTATCAAGTACTGCACGACCAACTTGCCAAATCTTCTTATTATCGCAAAATCTGCCAACTGCCACCTGCTTTTGAGCCCAATTAACTGTAGTTATGTTGACACTATTAGTACCAATAGATTGGGATGTCATCGAGGGAACTTGTATATATATATGAAGCCATAGCCACGTCCATTATAAAGGTAGCATATCACACACTACTGCCAACAATGTCAATTATGTTCATTTCCATGCTACTTGTGCTACTTGTTCCCCTATACTTGTATCTCAAGGCTAGCAGTAGATCTAAGAACACATCAGTGCTTCCCACAAACTGGCCAATCTTGCACATGTTCCGTTCCTTCATGGTCAATGCCCACAACTTGCATGACTATCTCACCCTGGTCCTCGCCGGATTAGGCCACAACTTCAGGGCGCATGGCCCACCCGGGACCGGGATGCGGTTCTTCGTCACGTGCGACCCTGCTAATGTCCGGCACATCTTCACGACCAACTACACCAACTTCCCCAAGGGTGTTGAGTTCGCTGCCATTTTCGACGCCATGGGTGGCAGCCTCTTTACTGTCGATGGCGAAGACGCTGCAACCCAGCGTGGCAAATTGAAGAGCGTGCTCAGCAACCCGCGGATGATTGCCAGTACGGAGGCTTGCTGCCGCAACAAGGTGGAGAACATCCTCCTTCCTTTGCTCGCCTACATGGCGAGCACCGACACTCCTTTTGACATGCAAGAACTGATGTCGAGGTTTATGTTTGACCTGGCTACTATGTCTCTCTTTGGTGTGGATCCTGGCCTCCTATCATTAGACAAACCACCCATGGACGTCGTGGTTGCTCTGGACACAGTCATGGAGGTGGGATTTTTCCGACACGCCATGCCAACCTCTTGCTGGAAATTAATGAGGTGGCTAAACATCGGCCCCGAAAGAAAGCTCTACACAACGCAGAAAGTGCTACGAAGGTTCCTTGTGGAGATGATGGAGAGGAGGAAGATGGATATGATGGAGAGGAAGATCAACACATGTCATGTTGGTAATGACGAGGAACAAGATGGTGTGGATATTATGTCTTCCTACCCAGACTATGTTGACGATGACTTGTCCTATGCCAAGAACATTGGCTACATGCTTGCTGCAAGGGACACAATTGGAACGACCCTGACATGGATTTTCTACAACCTCGCCCAGAACCCAAACGTTGTGTCAATCATCCGTAGTGAACTCTCACCTATTGCATCATGCAAAGTAGCAGCCAGTGTGGATGCCATGATGATCTTTGAGCCGCATGAAACCAAATCTCTAATCTATCTGAGAGCTGTCTTGTACGAAACTCTTAGGTTGTACCCACCGGGACCTTTAGAGCGCAAGACGGTGGCCGCCGATGATATAATGCCGAGTGGCCATGAGGTGCGCGCCGGTGATACCATCCTTATTTCTCTATACTCCCTGGGGAGAATGGAGGGCGTGTGGGGTAATGGCTGTCTCAACTTTAACCCAGATAGGTGGCTCTCGGAAGATGGCAACAATTTGAGGTATGTACCTTCTCACAAGTTCTTGGCATTCAACTCGGGCCCAAGGATATGCCTTGGCAAGGAAATTGCGGTTATGCAGATGAAGACCGTCATCGCCTCAGTGTTGTGGAACTTTGACGTGGAAGTGATAGAAGGGCAAAGTATCCAGCCCAAGCCATCTTGTATATTAACGATGAAAAATGGGCTCAAAGTTAAGCTAAAGAAGCGAGAGATGTAACATTAGATTCTGACCTTATACCAGAACAATTTTATCTTTCCCACAGCCACATTATTATTGAATAATAAAGGCCTCTATGAATAAAAATGTATCTTTCTTTTACGAAAGACAACTAACATGTTGGCAATTATTACTCTGTTGTATGAAACATGGTATAAAGGCATCGAGACATGGAGAGCGGCGATGTAGCGGACGAGCGCGCTTGCTCCCACTACGCGTGCCAATCGAACAACGACATGTTTGTCGCGTATTGAATGCGAACGTGGGACCAGAAGCAGCGTACGTAACACGGAACAGTGGTATACGCTAACACTGCCGCTTAATGTGATGATGCCGTGATGACACACCATCTACATGTTCTGACGGTACAGGGCAGGGTGTACCGGTACATAACAAGTAATAACACGTGCATTCCCCGCTCCTTATTCGTTCATGATGTTTTCGACGCGCGCTGGCGTGTGCAGGAGGCCCTCATCGGGTGAGGGACAAGCTATGGCATATCGTGGACGTCCGCGACGTAGCCGACGCGCTGCTCCTACTCTACGAGACGTCGGGAGCCGCCGGCCAGCACATCTGCGCGCCACACTTCATCGTCCGGGAACTGTTGCGTTTGCTCAAGAGCATGTACCCTACATATCCGAGTAGGAGTTCTATTTTATTAATCCCGTAATGATTCAGCATATATTGTTGTTGTCTAGGATTAACTGACAATCCGATCGTTCGGGCATTTGGCAAGGAGAGCATATATGACATGGATCGCCCGGCTCCGATGACCTCCGGAAAGCTGGAGAAGCTGGGGTGGAGCCACCGGCCGCTGAGGGACAAGATAGCAGACACGGTTGAGTTCTGCCCGAGGCCGGGTTTCTTGAGGGCGTCGATGGTGATGATGCGCCCCGCCGCTTCCCCCCTCTTTTCAACAAAATATAGCGTCAAGAAAGGGTTTGAAGTTTGGGCGAGCATATAGTGTTCCTCCTCTATTAATGCTGCCTTTGTGCGTGTATGCTGTACTAAATGGACGGACCAACATTTAAGATCGGCAACAGTAAGATGAACCTGCTCGACACTGATTTGGCTTACCCTTGTGTAGAATGATGTTATTACGACACACAATTCAAGCAAAGTAGCATCCAAGTATGTGTGATGCCTGAAAAATCATAAGATCCAACTATAATAGCAAAGCTCGTGATACATCAAGATCGTGCTGAATCAAGAACACGAGAGAGAGAGAGAGAGATCAAATACATAGCTACTGGTACATACCCTTAGCCCCGAGGGTGAATTACTCCCTCCTCGTCATGGAGAGCGCCGGGATGATGAAGATGGCCACCGGAGAGGGATTCCCTCCTCCGGCAGGGTGTCAGAATGGGTCTAGATTGGTTTTCGGTGGCTACAGAGGCTTGCGGCGGCGGAACTCCCGATCTAGGTTATTTTCTGGAGGTTTCTGTATTTATAGGAATTTTTGGCATCGGAACTCCCGATCTAGGTTATTTTCTGAAGGTTTCTGTATTTATAGAAATTTTTGGCGTCGGTCTCACGTCAGGTGGGTCTTCGAGTCATCCACGAGGGTGGAGGGCGCGCCCTACCCCCCTGGGCTCGCCCTCCTATCTCGTGGACGGCTCGGGACTCTTCTGGCCCAACTTTTTTGCTCCGGGGGCTTCTTTTGGTCCATAAAAAATCATCAAAATTTGGCACGTCAATTAGACTCCGTTTGGCATTCCTTTTCTCTAAAATTCAAAAAGAAAAGAAAAAAAAGAAACTGGCACTGGGCTCTAGGTTAATAAGTTAGTCCTAAAAATCATATAAAATAGCATATAATTGCATATAAAGCATCCTAGATGGATAATATAATAGCATGGAACAATAAAAAAATTATAAATACGTTGGAGACGTATCACCAGACTACGTTGACGATGGCTTGTCATATCACTAGTGCCGGAGAAGGAGCCGGCCGAGTGCCCTGATCGTCACTCGCCGGAGGAGGAGGCGGTGGAGGAGGCGGAGTGCCTTGACTCGCCGGAGGAGGAGGAGGAGGCGGAGGCGTCCAGTTCGGAAGGTTGATGAGCTCCTTCCGTCATAGGCATGGAGTCTTCAGAGCAGAACCCAGCCGAGTCTCCCCTTCACCGGTAGGGTGGTCAAGCTGGAGGTCCTCAAATCCCTCCGTTATTTCATCCACCATCACCCTAGCATATCCTTCTGGAATCGGCCGACGGTGAAAAGTTGCGCCGGGTTCAGTAGGAAAAATAGAGCCAACAGCCGCCTTGACCTTCATATTAATCCATTGCGTCATAAGATGGCAATTTTGAGACTCCGTGATAGCATCCACGGGATAACTGGCAGGAGCCGTCAAGACATGCTCCGGCTGAAGCAGCTCGGTGGAAGCCACGCTGCTTCTCCGCTGAAATGGCGGGGTAGCTTCGGGGGAAGCTTCGGCAGTTCGTTTGCTGCGATTTGCTTCTCGTTCCTCTATCGCTTGTACCCTTGCTTGCAGCGCCTGCATTTGGGTCTGATGCACTTTTTTCCTCCTCTCTTGGCATTTGTAACCGCCTGCGTCCGAAAACCCAACTTTCCACGGGATGAGCCTGGCGTGCCTCGTGTCCGTCCAGGGTGCTCAGGATTCCCGAGGGCCATTGTGAGCTCGTCGTTCTCTCTGGAACGAACATCCATTGCTGCGCTGCTTCGATATACTGCTGAAGCTTCTTGACTGGTATGTCCATTTGATCGTTCGTCCAAATGCACTTCCCGGATACAGGGTCCAAGGTTCCGCCAGCCCCGAAGAACCAAGTCCGGCAACGGTCTGGCCAGTTAATTGTCTCTGGTTCGATCCCTTTATCAGCCAGATCATTCTCAGTCTTGGCCCACTTAGGCCGGGCTACGAAGTAGCCACCTGACCCCGTGCGATGGTGATGCTTCTTCTTCGCAGCATTTTGCTTGTTTGTCGCCGACATCTTCTTACTCTTTTCCGATGTCTTGTGGGCCACAAATGCGGGCCAGTGATCTCTGATCTTCTCATATCTGCCCTTGAATTCTGGTGTCTCTTTATTTTCGACAAACTTATTCAGCTCTTTCTTCCACGTCCTGAATAGTTTTGCCATCCTCTTAAGAGCAAAAGACTTGATTAATTGCTCTTTAACTGGCTTCTCCGGATCATCCTCTTGCGGTAGGGTGAAATTTGACTTCAGCTCAGTCCAAAGATCATTTTTCTGCATATCATTGACATAAGACACCTCAGGGTCTTCTGTAGCCAGCTTTAACTATTGCTGGATGCTGATCGGGATCTTGTCCTTAACCAAAACCCCGCACTGAGCAACAAATGTGCTCTTTGTCCGGAGGGGTTCAATCGGTTGGCCGTCGGGCGCGATTGCTATGACCTCAAACTTTTCATCCGAGGTCAACTTTTTCTTCGGGCCTCGTCTCTTTACCGAAGTTGTGCTCGATCCGGAGGGCTAGAAAAAAGAAAGAAAGACTTAATTAATATGTGTACATACCAAAACAATGAATGCATCAATTAGCTAGTCAGCAGAAGCTTAACTAATATATATACCTGGCCGGACTCGGTTCGGTCACCGGAGACATCATCACGGTCTCCTTCTTGCACCGGCATTGGGTCACCGGAGCCGTCCTCATGGTCTCGTTCTTGCACCGGCATTAGGTCACCGGAGCCATCATAATCATAGCCAGCTGCTTCCAGACCATCGGTGTCGTTGAGAAACAACGAGCAGACGGCATCACTTCCTCGTGCGATTATGTCCCCCAACAACTCTTCTTGTACTTCGTCTCGAGCGGTGTCCATAGTTTCTACAAATATTTACATCATGGCAATTATTATTCAAACATGACAGATGGATATATTAGTGGCAAACGTAGAACTAATATTAATTAGTGGCCTCGACCCTGCTTCTCTAGGGTTTGGGGTGGCCTCGACGCTGCTTCTTTAGGGTTTGGGGTGGCCTCGACAACGCTTCAAGGATAAAAAAAGAAAAGGAAGAAGAAAAAAAAGAGGAGAAGAAAGAATAGAGGAGTTCTATTCTTTCTTCTCCTCTTTTTTTCTTCTTCCTCTTCTTTTTTTACCCTCTTCTTCCTCTCATGTTCGACGACCCTCGACCCCTCGGCGACCCTAGACCCCCTCTCGACCCTCGACCCCTCGGCGACCGTCGACACCCTCTCAACCCCTCGGCGACCCTCGACGACCCTCGTTCCCGATAAAAAAAAGAGGAAGAAGAAGAAAAAAAAGAGGAGAAGAACTCCTCTATTCTTTCTTCTCCTCTTTTTTTTCTTTTTCCTCTTCTTTTTTTTATCTTCTTCTTCCTCTCATGTTCGGCGACCCTCGACGACCCTCGTTCCCGATAAAAAAAAGGAAAAAAAAGAGGAGTTCTTCAATAAAGATTGGAAATGTATTGAAGAACGAATTGAAAAAAAACTAAGCTACTGGAAGGGTAAGCTTATGTCATATGGAGGTAGGCTAGTCCTGATTAACTCGGTACTGACTAGTATGCCGATGTTCCTTCTGTCGTTCTTCGAAGTTCCGAAAGGAGTTCGCAAGCGTCTTGCTTTCTTTAGATCACGCTTCTTTTGGCAGTCTGATGAGGCCAAGCGAAAATACCGTTTCGCGCGATGGGATATCATTTGCCGACCTAAAGACCAAGGAGGTCTTGGCATTGAAAACTTAGAAATCAAGAACAAATGTCTTATGAGCAAATGGCTCTACAGACTAGAGACTGAGCCGGAGGGTATGTGGTCTCAAATCTTGCGTAATAAATATCTGCATTCGAAAACGCTAGCCCAGGTTACCATGAGACCAACTGATTCGCCGTTCTGGAAGAGACTTATGCGCACGAAGGACCTGTTCTTTCGTAGGGTCAAATTCTTTGTTGGCAATGGCATGTCAACAAGATTTTGGGAAGATACATGGCTAGGAGAGACGCCCTAGGCCATCTAATATCCTACACTCTATAATATTGTGCAACGTAAGAAGGATTACGTGGGTACCGTCCTTCAAACAATTCCCTTGAACATCCAACTCAGACGAGTGTTAGTTGGTGAGAGATGGACCTCCTGGATGCACCTGGTTCGGAGATTGATAGAAGTTCAACTCTCCGATCAGCCGGATTCAATACAATGGAAATTAACCACGAACGGGAGGTTTACGGTGAAATCTTTTTATATGGATCTCATTAACTCTGGTCCCATATCACGGTCGTTGCACATTTGGAAAGTTAAGATTCCTTTGCGTATTAAAATATTCATGTGGCTTGTTCACAAGCAAGTGATACTCACAAAGGACAACTTAATTAAGAGGCGATGGGTAGGTTCTTCGCGGTGTTGTTTTTGTGATCATGACGAAACAATACAACATTTATTTCTTGAATGCCCACTTGCCAAGTTACTTTGGAGAACGATTCATATAGCTTTTAATATTAATCCTCCAGTTGATATTGCGTCTTTGTTTGGGACGTGGTTAGCTGGGGTGGAACAGATTACTGTGGCTCGTATTCGGATTGGACTATGTGCGCTATTATGGGCTATATGGAACTGCAGGAATGATATGATTTTTAACAGACAACACACTTTAACTTTTTTGCAGGTTATCTTTAGAGCTACAGCTTGGATCCGTACGTGGTCCTTACTCACTCCTATGAACTCCAGGGAGCCTTTGGTTACTGGGTGCAACCAATGGGAGATGGTAGCTCGGGTTATCTTCAACTGGTTCGGATGGCGCTCGCATAACAGGATAGGAGTCTAGAGAGCTTGTCCTTTTTATCTTCATTGTGCCGGTTGGCGCGGTTTCCTTGTACTTTTCCTTTTTTTATACTCTTTTCTGCTTCGTTTTGTGAGCTGTAAGACTTTTATGACAATTCTGGATGGTTAATAAGATAGCCGCATGCATCATCATGATGCAGAGACCGGAGGTACGCCTCCATTTCAAAAAAAAATGGCAATTCGGCTGTATGGCAATTCGGCGAGGTGTCGTTCCTCCTAAGAAGAAACTGAACGATCCTTTCAAGTCCTTTGGGGATTGTTCAAACCGTATCCTCAAGAGAGGGGAGCAGACAATAAATGAGGCGTCGCCTCTGCCCCCGGCCAGCATCCCGGATGTTACTGATTTGCCGGCGCTAGCCATCGGCGGCGACAGTGATAACTAGATCCGTGGGGGTGATGAAGGCTGATGGGATGCTAAAGAATGAGTCTGTGAACCAGAAATGCTCATATTGCCCATACGGTAAGGTCGTCTCCTGGTATCAAGTGGAAAGAAATGCAGTTTTGCCGCACTTGTAAAACACAAGATTCTATTGGTTCTTAACGGGTCATGTTTTTAACACAGAGGAAATTTTAACACAGATGATTTCGGGCTTTGTCTTGTATCTTTTTTTTATCGAAAAAATGTATCTAGAACATACTTCGTAGTTATACTGAACAAGAGCCATTACTGAAATGGTGCTTGCAGAATGGTTTGATTCAACAACCTAATAAGTACAAACATGGTGATAAGGACTCCAAATCCGCACGTCTGCCTGTTTGCGGATCTGGCGGACGCTGCGGATTGGGCTGGATACTACAAGGGTGGTGATATGCAGACCGTGCACAGCACTGCACACAAATACCCATAACTACTCAGCTTACTACTAGTTAGATGATTTCAGTACATCTGTATTCTTGTATTGAAGATGCACAAGCTAATGCATTTAGATGACTAATGGGACAGATTGCCTTCCAGGGGGCCCGCCCCTGCCGATCCTCCTCTGCTCCGTGGCCGCTCTGTCTATCGTGTCTTCTTGATGCCTCTGCATCTGTTGACCACCTTGCTGATTACCCTGCACACATTAATGGAAGGTTAGTCGTACCGATCAAAAAATAATACACAAACAACAGATGAGTTGGAGGTCAAATGCAGCAAAACCTGCGTAGGTGAAGATGCAAATGCATATTGCGACCATGTAGTTAAACATACTACCACGGAGGATATACCGTGGATTCCTGGCGGCAGTGTATGCGAAGACGTGTGAACACATGTCGACGAAGGCTATAAACTTGAGCGCGCGCATTCGAGGGATGGTTCGGTAAAACATCTCCTTTGAAAGCAAGAGCATGATCAAGATTGACACAAGGAAGGAAACGTCGGAGGCCAATTTAAACCGGAAATAATTGGGCCCGTAGTTGCGGATCATGACGGGCTCTCCAGCCTCGTGGCCTCCCGGCCCGGCAGGTCGTCTTGCCAGAGCCCACCGGCGAAGCTATGTTGAGGCCGAGGGGGGCCGCTGCCCCCCCCCCCCCCCCCCCCCCCCCAGCCTTGGACCAAACTCTGAAGGAAACAAATTTAGGGAGAGCTTAGATGAGATTTGTTTTAGCAATTTACAACCTCAAATACTCATGCCCCCCCACCACCCCCCCCCCCCCCCCCTTGCCGCAACAATTTCTACCAACCTCCGCCAGTGCCAGAGCCCCATGGGGTAGGCAATGCCCAGCAACGCGATCGCCGCAGTGGCGAACAAGCTTATCAGAAGGACAAGTTGCGTCTTGCTTTCTTTGATCCACTTCCTTTGCGCGCGCAGTTCTTGGTCGCCGTCGCCATCGTTCTCAGGGACAGGTGATGCAGCATGCAGCGCCGCCGCGGCAGCCTGCACCGCCGCCGCTGCAGCCTCCACCGCCGCAGCCACACGCTTCATGACATCTTCCGCCGCCGCTGCAGCCTCCACAGCCGCCGCCGCGCGCTGCACGACATCCTCGCCACCGTGGACCGGCATGTCGATGACGATCTCCTCTGTTGCCATGTGCCACGAAGATGGGCGCACAACTGATCAAAGCCACTAGCTTGACCGGTAGATGAAAAGACACCTTGTGGGCGGTGGCGACGGAAATTTACACACATTATCAGTGGAAATTAACAACTGTCCTGCAGGTAGGCCTATTACCCTGTGTGGTGAACTCAGGCAACTTTAATTTTGACTGGTAGATTAAGCAGGAGTACGTACGTATGTCCTGCGGCTGCCGCGAAACCCTCCCCGGCGATCTCGCCAACGGATCAGGCCAATATTTGTACAGATGGAAGGAAGGCATGCGCCGATCGAGATGATATACTCTAGCATGCATAGCATGCATTGGTTAGCAATGCCACCAGGGCGGGCCGCTGAACGTGCACGCTTCCGTTGTTACGGTACAATCCAACTAATTCTTTCTTAAGCCACCCTGCAGATGTACACAGCCTAATTACCACCGTCAGATTAGTCCCACCTAATAAAATCTAATGGTTACAATTAAATTTAATCCCGGCTATGTGTGCAATTAGCAATTTAGTAGGACTGAACGCAGAGATACATGCCTGCATTAATGACCGCGTCCTCTACCGTGGTGAGCAGTACAATAATTTGGAAGCATGCCTGGTATGCACCGCATCAATAGGTTAGTATCAAAAATGATATAAAATGATTATAAAACATCCAACATTGATAATATAACAACATGGAACGGTCAAAAATTATAGATACGCTGGAGACGTATCAACATCCCCAAGTTTAACTCCTACTCGTCCTCCAGTAGGTAAATGATAAAAACAAAAAATTTGATGTGAAATGCTGCCTAACATGTTATATCATATTCTTTTCTTTATAGCATGGGCATTTGGAATTTTATGTGATTCAAAGCAATAGTCTAATTTTGACATGATAATTTAAATACTCAAGCATATCAACAAGCAATCATGTCTTTCAAAATATCAACGCTAAAATAAGTTATCCCTAGCCCATCATGCTCAACCATTGATCCATCACACTCGCATATTAACTGCACCCAATACTCAAGTATGATCATATTGCCTCCTAGTTGGTGCTTTTATAAGAGAAGATGGAGACTCAGATTCAAAATAAAAATTACATAAAGTAAAAGAAACGACCTTCACATAGGAAAGTAGGGATTTGTAAAAGTGACAGAGCTCAAAGCGAAAAAACTTAGAGATCGATCGATCAATCTTCATGATGATCGTAAATGCATGCATGCACTAGTAGTGCAGTTATTATATAGGGAAAGGTATATTTTTCAATCCTTAACTTTTCTAAAAGTAAAGAAATGATCTCTTAACTTCAAAATCAGCAAAACTTAGTTCCTCAACTTTTAAAACCGGATAAGTTTATTCCCTAGCGCTCTTTTGGGTAGTTTTCTGCCGATGACATGGGTGGTAGACACTATACAGTAGAAAAAAGTGAGAGCCATGGAAGGTTGGGCGCTGCCTTGGCCTCATGCCCTCATCACGCTCCCCGTCGCCACTTACACCGCCGCCTCGCGGGCGCAGAAGCAGAGCAGTGCGCGTCCGTCCTTACCGGCTGCGACGTATGCCGCCTATGGCGAGATTGTTCCGGTGCCAGCCTGTTCGACGGCGGCAACGCGACTTTCCGGCGAGATTAGAATTGGCCTGGCTTGCAGTGCTGCCTTGCTGTGGTTCGCTCGTAGTAGATACGAGTACATGTCGATGCATGTACGCAGTAAAAGCAAAGCCGACAGCCTGCTTGCGTATGCGCGTTCATTAATCTAGCTCTCGACTCACACGCTCAGGTGGATCGTGGATGAATACTAGCACTCGATCGAGTGGTTTGTGCAGCGAACAACTTGACGCGCAGCTGGACACTTGCAGCGACATGCATGCAGCTGCCGGACTCACGCGCCCGGCCTCCACACAAAATAATGAGTTCGTGCCCTGCTAACTGAATGAGAAGAAAACGGGAAATGATCAACGGCCTATCTAAATATTCGACAGCCAGAAGCGCATCAGGGCTTTATACACGAGCGGATTGATATTGTGAGTTGGGCGCTGCCTCAGCCGGAGGAGCAGCGTCATGGCCGACAGCCACCGTGCACTGGCTGCCGCTGGCTGAGCCCTTCTCCCATCTAGCCTTCGGTCGTTCAGAGGTTGAAGACGCTCCTTACATGCCGGATCCATGTAACTTAGAGCAACTCTAGCAGACCCCGCAAAAATACGACCCACAAAACGCGTTTGCGGTTTCACGAAGATCGCGTTTGCGGGTCAAAACATGCGCGGCCGAGCAGAACCTGTATCTAAACCTGCATAATTTGAAAAAATACTTTCGCGAAAGAAATTGCACAAACATAGTTCATCACATACTACATAGTTCATCACATGATCAACAAACTACAAGCATAGCTATACTAAATACTACGTTAAACTAGTACTAGGGGGTTGGATCTGACGACGGCAACTGGACGATGTTGTGGAGGAGCCGGACGCTCAATCCTCCTCGCCGGAGCTGCACAGATCAACGTACTTCTCCGCCTGCTCCACGCGGATGTGGCGCCACTCGTCAGCCTTCTCGTTGGCGACAATGTTGTCGGCGACCGCCTGCCGCCACTCGAGGGCTTCGAGCTCCTGGGTGTGGCGCCGGCGCTCCTCCTCGCGCACGCTCCGCTCGGCGATAGCGGCGGCGACGGCGTCGAAGTCTGCGACGTAGTCCTCGGGCCCGACGACTCCGCGGCGGCAGCCGAGCGGAGCGGGCTCCTCCTTCACCGGGACGAAGGCGAACGACGCCGGCGGCTCCGGCTCCTCCTACTCGTCCGACCACTCCCTCTTCACGGGGAGGAAGCCCGCGGTGGAGGAGGAGGAGGATCCGGCGTAGGAAGACCTCGCGGAGGAGAAGGACGCGCGCCGGCGGTCGTATTCCTCAGCTCGCGGCGGTCGAAGCTCACCGGCGGCGACAGCCCGTGATTGGTCCACTTCCGGGCGCCGCGCTTCCTCACGCCGTCGGACCGGACGCGCCGCTCGCGCTCCGAGTCCCTCTCATGGCCGGATCTGCTGCCGGAGCCGCGTCCGGAGCTCCACATTCACCCCCACAAGGCGGTTGGACGCAGGGCGGAGGGTCGCCGGCGGCGAGAAATTGGGAGAGAGGAAAGGGAAATTAGGTGGCTTGCGACGGCGGGGGATAGGGTTTAGACCCGCAAAAAGGTCGCGGAACCGCATTTATAGTGCTCGGGGCGTGCAGTTTGCGGGCTGCGGCAAAAAAATTTGCGGGCCAG
Organism: Triticum urartu; assembly: GCF_003073215.2. Lineage (NCBI taxonomy): Eukaryota > Viridiplantae > Streptophyta > Magnoliopsida > Poales > Poaceae > Triticum > Triticum urartu. Next base: position 2,893,685 of record NC_053023.1, read on the forward strand.
GCGAGTATGCGGGCTCTGTTCTGGCCGGAAAATTGACCCGAGCCCGCATACTCGCTGGAATTTTTGCGGGTCGGGCGTTTTGCGGGTCTGCTAAAGTTTCTCTTAGGGAGATAGAGTGCAAGAATTAAAGTGGACAAAATTGATACATGACGTGGGACCCACACTTGTTAGCTTGAGTCAAAAACTATTCCGCGTTGGTAGAAAACCACCAGAAGTGACTAAACTTATTTGGTTTTAAAACTTGAGAGACTAAACATGTCCGGTTTTAACTGTTGAGAGACTAAAATTTGCCGGTTTTAGAGTTAAGGGGCCATTTATATACTTTTGGAAAAATTAAATGACAAAATATATACTTATCCCTATTATATAATACAGTAGTATATCTCATGTAAAAGAAGCCTGCTGACGGATGGATGGACAGAATTAACAGCCGTTTCCTTTAATTAGTGCAACTGCGGCTCATATAGCTATACGTGTTCATAATCGGTTCCGATAGATCAATTCCGACTCCTACTCCTCAACTAACTCCCTGCTATAAAGTATATACTACAAATTACACCCCCGATGAATCTCCTGTATACGTAGCCCACGGCGGCCGGCGATCACCATGTACCGTGGCTACCACGTCGAGACGGTGCCCTACACCAACCGCGCCCACCTCGTCCCCCGCTCCGGCCGGGCCGCACGCGAGCGCCATGCCACCGACTCCTACTTCGCCGCTTTCAAGAAGCAGTACGCATCAAGGATACTCGAGGAGAACGACGACCGCAACGTCCGCGTTAACCGCATCGTCATGGAGCTTGTCGGCGGCGTCCACCGTAGCCTGGCCAACAAAGCTCGCCACTGGGTGGACAACCTCAATTGGGAGGCGGTTGTTCTCAGACACGACGGCGTCAACGCTTATGTGCTGTGCACCGGGAAAATCGTAGTTTTCACCGGGCTACTCCGCCGTCTCCACACCGACGCCGAGATCGCCGCTGTTCTTGGGCACGAGGTACGTAGCTCAGATCGTCTGTTCATCCGGCAGAGCATGCATAGTATTAACTTTTCTTTTGCACTACTACATATTTTATGTATAGTTCGGACACGTTCTTGCAAAGCACACGTCAGAGATGATCGCAAACTTGATCGACAACAAGTGGTGTCCGGCCCTCCTCACTGCCCCATTCCTACCAAGGTACGTAATTAATTAATCGTTCATATCATTTTTATATTTTTCAACATAGTGAATTTTATTGGCTGAAAATCATGCATCAACCCGGTCACCCTGCATAGCTAGAATGCATGCAGCCAGTACGAACACACACAAAGACACACCAGCAACTACCAAAGTCATATAAGACGCTTTGTGCAGACCAGGAAAATAAAAAAAACCCAAAGCAATGTGATGGCTTTGTATTAGAACATGTAGGCTTCCAGATTGCCCTAATTAATTGCATTGCACGTACTAAATTAACCATGCAAGTTGACTGATATAGTGATCGTGTTAACTATACATGCAGGCAGGAGATAGAAGCAGATTATATCGGAATGATGCTACTCGCCGCTGCTGGTTCCGATCCACATGAAGCCCCTCGAGCCCTTGAGAAGGTCGGAAAGATGGAAAGAAAAACTATATTGGAGAAACTGATGTCTTCCCTCTCTCATCCGTCCTGCAAGAAAAGGTCACGGCTGCTATCGCAACCTAGGGTCATGAGGAAGGCGATGACATTATACACACAAGTGAAAGGAAAGAACAATTGTTGAACCTGCTTCATGGCTTCGACCTGCCGATGACTCCTAGGAGTGGCACTCGCGTCTCCCATGCCCTAGGTAACTTTGATAGAGAAGATGCGAGTAATGTTGTTAGTCAGTAATGCCTTGTTTTTTGCGAGGTAGTCAGTAATGCCTTGTTTTTGCAAGGTAGTCAGTAATGACCTGTTTGCTGAGTCTTGGCCATCGAGGTTGTAACGTTCTATGTGCACAAATTAATATAAACATAATTCTTTGAGAAAAGGTCAGTGTTGGCGAAGATTGTGATGGTGTTTTCGCATAACTTTTGAAACTCTCTAACTAGGTTGGTATGCCCGTTGGTGGATGTCGATGCCCTAAAGAATCTTGTAGAGTAACAAACTATGTATGTACGCATTCTTTCAAATCAGATAATTAGCCAGGTAGTTTCATAGATAGATACTAGCACATATGCACGTGCATTGCAACGAGAGATAAAATAGTATGCATTTAAAGTCAGTGAGAATTATATATGCACATGAGAAAAGGAACATTTAGTTTCTCGGTTTAGCCGCATGTGAAGGAATCAATCCGATATTTTTTCATTAATTGATCGAGGGCATTTAAGAGTTTTGTTACGTCATCATACGCCAGAGAAGGCACATGAGTTATTCAATCTACATTTCCTTTCAATCCTTTCAATCAAGGGGATTTTAAGGCATGAAGTTTCTAAATATTCTAGGAAACATGAACAATCTTTCAATCTGGAATAGTTTTTAAAAAATTATGAACACTTTTGGAAAAATGCGAAGAAAATAGGAAAGGGAACATCCTTTTAAATTCACAATCATTTTCTCAAAACACCAACTTTTTTTATACAAGCATTAGCATTATTTGACTTTCTGAACATTTTTTAAAAACAGGAACATGTGTTAAAAATTCTTAAGAATTTTAGAAAATGTGTATATTTTATACAAAATAAATAATTGTGAAATTTTAAATGAAAAATATTTTTAAATTTGGAGCATTTTTTAAATGCCATTTTATTTTAGACATGTAGAACAATTTTGAAAAAAATATTTTTTGAAAAAAGGGGAAATGTTTTGCAAGTTTCGAATATTTTTTAACGTAGGAACAAAATTTTGGAATTCTTAACATTTTCAAAATTTTGTTTTTATTAAATCCAATTTTTTTTTGAGATTTTTAATTTACGAAATAAATTTGAAAAGAAAAGTAAAAATGGAAGGGAAAAAATAGGGACAGAAGAATAAAAATAGAAGTTAAACACACAAAAAACAGGCCAGCCCATTATCGGTTGTCTTGTGCGAAACTCCGACTAAAAAACATGAACATTATTTGAATTTGTGAGCATTTTTTATAAAATGGGAACATGTGTTCAAAATTCATAAGATTTTTATAAAATGCGTATCTTTTATACACGAACATTATTTTTACTTTTGAAAAATTCACTAAAACATGAATATTTTTTGAATCTGGAGCTTTTTTTGAAATGTCATTTTCTGTTTAGACATATTGAACAATTTTGAAAAACAATATTTTTTGTTAAAAAATTGGAAACATTTTGGAAGTTCCGAATATTTTTCAAAATAGCATCAAAATTTTGGAATTCTGAAAAATTTCCAAAAATTGTTTTTTTATTCTGAACGTTTTTTGAGAATTTTTAATTTTAAAAGTAAATTCTAAAAGGAAAGTAAACTTGGAAGGGAAAAAGAGATAGCAAAATAAAAATAAAAATAGAAGCCCAATATTGGTTGCTCTGTGGGAAACTTGACTATCTGACGCCGAGCACGGACAATAGAATTTTCCCAGCTGCATGGGCAGAAAAATAAGTGGGATGGCTTCGCTGGGCCATAGCGCGTGACCCACGTACGAAAATTCTTTTTCTAGCAAGAAAACACATAAAATTTAGTACCACCTCGGATAGAAAAAAATTCTTTTCGAGGGTGAACGGATGAAAAAATTAGCAAAATGCACCTTGCTTTATTATTAGTAAAAAAATAAGGTATAGATATCTATAACTATACGCGGGTGGTCCTTATCCTTACTAGTAGAATGTCCGTGCGTTGCTACGGGCTGCTAGGGGCAACAATGCGTGTAAATGAATCAAAGAAATAATTAAAGTCGTCTTCAAAGTCAAAACTTATTTTCCCCTCACATATTTAGACGTGTTCCGATGTCAGATGAGCACCCAACGTGCTCCCCGAAATTCAACCATCTGGACAGTCCGGGTTCCCCAAATTCAACACACATGTGAGGAAGTAATGTGACTATTCAGACTATTTGTGATGTTATCTCCAACACACGGTTGCAACGCAAAACCCCACCCTCACGACGCACCCTCTCTGTTTCTCGTCGAACCCTCCCGCTTGGTTTCCCGCCGTAGCGGGACATTTCATGCTGGAGCCCTCTCCTTTAAAATAGGATGACACCCACCTCACTTTCACCATGGCACCCTCTCTTCTTCATACCGTACTTCCTCCCGGGCCGTCAAGGAGGAGTGCCCTGTAGTGCCTGCCCTGCTTGCCGCCATGATCGCCTCCCCCGTGTTTGTGTCGTTCCATCACCGCCATCAAGGGGGAGGAGGTATGTGCCGTCTGTGATGCCCCCAGAGCCAAGAAGGTGAACCCATAACTTTACATACCAACCCTAACCCCCATCCCACTCACTCTCAACCCTCACTCTTATCACAAAATCCATTAACTTGTGTTTTAAGTGAGCTAGTGATCAACATTGCGGTGGACACTCTACCCATGTTAGTGCTAGTAACTCCTGGTTCTATATTGGACCCACCCTTCATCCCGGACTCTACCACGATAGTCCCACGCTCATGTGTTATCACGGAAAAAGAAAGCAATGAATAAAATTGTTCATCCAAAGCATGCAAAATGTCAATGATTCTCTCCTCTTCCCTCCCTCGCGCACATGCTTGATTCAATCAGATATTAGTGAATAAATTAAATAGATAATTAAGTGACATGTCCATATATATATATATATTTATAATTCATTTATTAGTTTATTTAGTGAATGCTATGGTAGGGACCATATGTCATTCGTCTACATTTTTTCGCAGCAGTTGAATTCTGCATGTGGCATCCTATTGCTCCTTGCCATTGTCTTCACCCACATTCTGATGGTAGGCTAACACCACCTCCCCCCTTGCATGTGACGGCTCCTCCATATCTCAACACCTAATTCTTACAGACTGAAGTGCAAGTATGCATTGGTAGATAGAGATGTATTACTGTTGTATGTTTTTTGTGGACAATATAATTATTCAGTGCACAAGCAAGACATGAAGATAAAATCTTAATTTCTAGAGCGTTTTTGTAAGGGCAACATACATCATCCCTACAAAAACCCTTAAACCAAATAAATTTGAACTAATTAGCCTGTGTGTTGCAACAGGTGTATAAATATGCTAGTGCTTAATTGTCCCAAACATATATCTTTAGGATCCTAATGCACATTAAGCAGCATTATTGATTTTTTTTTCTAGCCTTATAGCACTCGTTTTATTCGTACTCCTTCTCCTCCTCCTCTTCACTCACTATCTCTATCTTCCCGATCGAAGCTTGTTGCCAAGCTCGCAACCACCATCAATGGTGCATCCGTCTAAAAATCCCCCAACCTTCCACATCCACACCATGAATTTTGATGGATTATATGCCATTTTCTTCTCCCTTCAGTGTTAAACAATACTATTAATGTAAAAGTAATTAGCGTTCTTCCCTTCAGAGGAGAAGAAAATGCTTGCACGCGGCCACTATACCCCGACCTATCCTGTCTCTCCTACATGATGTGCTTCAAATCCAACAATTTTTTCCGTTACTCCAGCAAGGCTCTCGCGGCGACCATGTGCTCGGAGTGCCGCTTCTGCTGCCATGCATCTTCGCTAGTGTGCCTCAAATGTTTGCATGATACTCCCTTTGTAAACAAATATAAGACCGTTTAGATCACTAAATTAGTGATATAAACTGTCTTATATTTGTTCCGGAGGGAGTACATTAGTAGTTGTTTTTTTAGAGATACATGATTATTTTACTCCTAGTAATAGCAATTGGCAATTTGGCATAGTACAACCATAATCTTGGAGTCGTCTATCATTTTGATAAATAGCTATTTGCTATAGATGCAGTTATGATGACTGTGTTAAGAATTTGCACAGAATAACCCTTGCAAACTGAATGAAACAACAAGTCAATCCTGTCCACACTGAAACTGAATCATGCATTAAGGAACATCACACAGAGGAAATTGGAATCCAAACTAACAACAACAGACGACAACATGGATGCTATCTTATTGCTTTCGAGGTGGATGGCAAGAGCCCTCGCCCGGATGCATGAAATAGTCCTTACTGATTGTGCATAGCTAGCTGAGGAAACGTCGGGTGAAAACAAGGGTGTTGGTACCTTGAGAAATTACGCTCTCACGTTGACAAGTGTCGCACAAAACTGCTCGCGGCCATCCTCCTCTAGGCCTTCTAGGCATTTTGACAGACATCCTCTCTGCTTCCCCCGCGCGATGGCCGGCCACCACTACTCCTCCAGAGTGAATCCTTCCAAAGGCACTACATGCGGCGTCGTCCCTGTGGCATTCTCCTTTCTGCTCGTGCCTTTTGCTCCTTTGACCTCTTTCTTATGAAAATTTACCCGCTTCTCCAAACATGCACTGAAAACTGCAGAAAAAGTAGAACAATGTACATGTGTGAACTGGAATAGTGGAATTAAACCAACCTTCATCAACAGACATCTTTTGAACTATGGTCGACTCTGTACATCATCCAGATTAGCTCATAATGAAAACTAAAATAATGGTTGGCCTTTCCTATATTTTTTTGAAGAAGAAAATAAGAATTGTCAGCACCTACAACCTAGAAGACACTAATCCCTTCAGAAAAGTTTGGCATATAGATTATGATATTATCCTAGCTTATTTATGATTCAAATTTCAACCTTATTCGGGTCAAATTGAGTGGCATCTCAAGGATCTAGTTAAACCACTGGACCAATACAAAATGAAGATCACAACCACGTACATCCATACGGGAATGCACTACATCTTGATATATAAGCATGCTTTTGGTTTTGTATGCCAGGCTCTAAGTTTATATTGAGAAAATAAATTCAGAAAGATGAACCTTAATATTTACAGAAGGATTATGCTCTTTTGCTGGACATGGCCCTTTTTCAGAAGAAAAAAAACATGTGTGTATCATTTCAGAAATATACACGAAAGACAAAATTTCAGAATGATACAGCTGTATCTTATTTACCTTGTAAGAAAATGGACTTCCCATATTTTGCTGAAAGAAATCTCAAGTAGTCCCTCCATATCAGCTGAAATAAAACCCTAAGACAATTGCCATGTCAGTAATGGCGGTCCAGTATGATCAGAGCATTCCGTATAGGTGGCTTCAAACATGGAATTGGGCCACAAGGGCACACTCACCAATATGTGGAATCATTTGCTATTCTTCGCCTCTCATATGTCTTTACCTGCATAATGACTTTACATTTAGAACAGAAGAGCTAATAATGTGTGCAGACAACATGTACTAAATATTACCTCTTCACAAATATAGCACGGCGAAAGATTGTCTGAAGCAAGTCAACAAATGAATAGTAGGCACCTACAATTGAAGTTGTTCAATTGGAAACTATTTCATAGATGCAAAGACCACGACCATCTATTAAATTCATTGGAAGTTGCTACAACCAAAGTACATCAGTATTTCAGGCCCAAACTGAGGCAATGTCAGGAAGCAGTAAGAGACAACTGATAAACAAGCCAAAGAAAATCAAATCAAAAAGGTTATTTTTTGTTAGCATCTGCACTGACTACGTGTATGTGGCAGTTTTGAAGTCCGGGTCTCCGGGCTGAGTCGGCATATGCACTTCTCATTGTTACTAGGGATCACATGCATATGTTACCACTCTGTACTATCTCCATAGTGATGGGTGTCATAGATATGGTAGCATAGGGATCCTCATTGATTACTTTGTAGGATCTATAGTAATACCTCAACACTGTGATCTATGTGTAGCATGTATCAATCTAATTTTTTGCTTGTTTGTGCAAATGCATGAACTCAACATAGAATTGATCCATAATAAAGTGCCAATATATAATAGTACTAAAAAGTAGGACGGGGTGTTTTGGTTCCTAGGTGCATATGCACCCATTGTCTAAATTACACATTTTGGAAAGTTGAAAAATTCGAAATAAAAATCTTGCGGGTATACCCAGACATTCTATGTGCATGCACAAAGTTTCGGTGAAAAACACGTTCTTTGTGGCTTGTGTAAAAAAATAAAGAAATGAAAAATGAATAGTTGTAATGAAGCATCAGAAATTTTCTTTTTTACACAAGCCACAAAAAACCTCGTTTTCACCGAAAACTTTGTGCACGCACATAGAATATCCGGATATACACGCGGGATTTTTGTACAGAATTTTCCAACTTTTCAAAATGTGTATTTAGACAATGGGTGCATATGCACCTAGGAGCCATTGCAAATTTCCGTACTAAAAATATAAAACATATTAAGCATTACATGGATAGCCTAGTTAGCCATCAATTAACTGAATATCACATATTACTTTACCTAGTCTCTCCTAGTTAATTGAATCTAGTCTCTGCTAATGGTTCGCTTTGCATATGCATTTTGTACAGGATTAACAGAATCTACTATAGAACAACACTAATCCCGTACGTTTTATCGGCATCGAGCAGCTATGTTCAGGTCACCAAATCAAGCAAGCAACGGCCTGCACATGAGCTCATTATTTAGTTAATTCAGGGTGAGAGGTTGCTACAGACTTGGGAGTCTCTGCTTGAACACGTACGGCTGCTGAATCACAAAATCCACCAGCAGAACGCGAAATAGGAATTGCCAAGCGATGCAAGCGAGGGGTTGGAGACGGAGCTCGTCGAGGCGCCGGGGTAGATGAGCGGCTGTGGCGAGGGGTTGGCGTAGTAGCTTGCCGGGGCGCCGGGGAAGTGATGTGGTGGCGAGGTCGCCGACGACCGGGAGTAGTATCTAAGTTACCCCACACTATGACCAGCCTTATGAGAAGATGCAGTAGCACTTAGACACAGCCGTGTGCCGGGGAATTCCTGGACGGGCCCGATTGACCGCTGCCGTAGGTTGGTACGGTGGAAAAAAATAACCCATCGGTCTTCTGGACCCGAGACGGCGGACAGACTGCAAACCTAAACTCTATCGAAAAAGGGTTTCCCCCACTTTGTATTCCAAAGCAACCAACACTGATACAGGATTGTTGGGGCGAACAGCACAACAAGTCAAAAAGAAAAAGAAAAAGAAGCAAATGCCAACAACGGTAGCTCGACAAGTGCGGATAACCCGCCACCGCTACGCCCACCAGAGACAAACCACTACAACCCGAGGCTCCGAACCACCGCGAACAAAACATCATCTCCAAGAAGGTAAGCGACGCCGACGACACTGCTGCCCGGACATGTCCCAGGGTTTCCCCGGCACGCGGAGGGAGGTAAGGGATGGATATCACCGACACCCTTCAGGAAGGAATGGTGGCATCCGTAGGTGTCACCGCATCGGAGCCGAAGACTGGCAAAGATTTCTCCCATACTCCAATCCCCACCGCCCAACGGACCGGAGCCGATCAGCCAAACCGCCGCCCACCACCATGCGCCATCTCGGTTGCGCCGCCACCCACGCCGCCTCACTGCGAACACCCACACGAGGCCAAGAGGACCGGAGAGAAGCGCCCCGCAGAGGGAGAAGTAGCACCGAAGCCGAACGGGAGGAAACCACCTCCACCGCCGTCGTGCGGGAGGCCAGAGCCTCCGGCACCGTCGCGGTAGCTGTCCGGACGCGGCAGCAGGGCATGCCAGGCCACCCCTGGCCCGGCCAGGCCCGAAACGGGCCCGCTAAGCCCCGCCGCCACGCTGCAGCAAGCCGGCGATGGCGCCGCCAGCACCCTGCCGCTCATCGCCGCTCCCCCGCCTCCCGGAAGCCACGAAGCAGACCCACCCCGCCACCAGCCCGCCCAGGCCCAGATGGGGCCCGAAGGGCCCAGATCTGGGCCGAGTGGGCGCCGCCAGACCGCGCCGCCGCGTCGCCCTGCCGCCAACGGCGACGCCGCCGACCAGAAGTCCGCCCCCGCTTGCGCCAGGAGCCCCCGTCGCCGCCTAGAAGCACCACCCGGGGTCGCCCCGTCCCGCGCCGATGGACACCCGAGAGGGGAAAGGCCAGGGGGCCGTTGCCAACAGCGTCGCCCGGGCCAAGCCCGCAGCCGGCGCCGGCGACGGCGGCATGGAGGAAGGGGTAGGGAGAGTTGCGGGGGGAGGAGGCTGGACGCGACCGGCCGCCCGCGGGGCGACGCGGTCGCGGGAGAGGAAGCAGATCCAAACCTAAACTCTGTTGATCTCAATTTCGTACATGCCATTGCGACTGCTCGTTGAGCCTGTAGATCCTTTTGCGCCTTCTCTTCTTTGCCCGGCATATCGCCAGCTTCTCGATCCTTTAAGAATTCCCTCCAAGAACTCAACACCAACGTGTGCTGGCCTCACGGTGGGTGCCAACGGTCGTGGTTTTGTCACGGCAGATATCCTAGTGTGAGGATTTAGTCATGAGGCCATCGCAACTAGGCGGTAGCTTGAACGGGGTTGATCGGAATTGAGAGACGCGAGATTTTACCCAGGTTCGGCCCCTCGTGGTAGAGGTAAAAACCTACATCCTGCTTGAATGATATTGATGATGATCTCGGTCATAAGGGTGGTTTTTCGATACTTCTATCTCGAGAGCATCTACCTTGATCATGTCTAAGACTTGTCTGTCTGTCTAAAACCTGATCCTTTTGGGGCCCCTGCCCCTCCTTATATAAGTTGAAGGGGCAGGTTAAATGTGGAATCCTAGTAAGATTATGACTTAGCCTATTTCTGGCTTCTTAACCCTGAGCTTCTTAACGTGGGCTTTTTTCTTATCTCCAAGTGGCTCATTTTCATGGCTAAGTAGATGCCAGGTTAGGATCCGGGTTACAATCTACCGGGTTATGACTTAACATGTCTACTTAAGTCCAGAATACGTTAACACCAGGGTGATTTAAGCCCAGAGATGACTTAATGCCAGGAGCTGGGTTCGCAGTCTGAATATTCAAAACAGCTCAACACCTTCTCAACATAATGAGATTACAGAAGTGTAATCCC